>NW_025976031.1:0-7631 GCF_021869965.1 Rhincodon typus | reverse complement strand
TGTTTTTGTTCCTGATTTACAGCATCCACAGTTCTTTTGGTTTCTATAATCCAACAGGTATATTTGAAAACACAAGCTTTTGGAGCCTCGCTCCTTCTTCAGGTGTTAGGGAGAGAGGTTGTATCAGACATAGAATTTATAAGTAGAAGATCAAAGGGTCACACCATTGATGAGGATGTATTAAACAAACCTAAGATGCTGATAAATCTTCAATCAGTTAGAAGATTTTAATTTGTTAATATGTATATGTAAATCCCCGAATTCCTTTCAAGTCACCTGTCCTGAGAGAACTAAAGGTTTTATCAGTGTAAAGAAGATTGACATTTTAGGTCAGGCAATCCATGTTGGTGTGAGACCTTGTTTAGAATCTGTTTGTGTTTTAGTTTGGAGTCAGACTGGTTTTATTTCTAAAGTAGGAATTTACAAAACGCCATATTGACTGACTTACATGTACATATTAATCAATTAAAACCTTCTAACTGATTAAAGATTTAATAGCAGCTTGGGTTTGTTTAGTACATCCTCATCAATGGTGTGAACTTTTGATCTTTTACTTATAAATTCTGTCTCTGATACTACCTCTCTCACTAATACCTGATGAAAGAGCAGTGCTTTGAAAGCTTGTGTTTTCAAATAAACGTGTTGGACTATAACCTGGTGTCGTGTGATTTCTGACTTCCACTGGGGCAGATGATGGAATTCAAATTTGACAAAAATCTAGAATTAAATCTAATGATGACTGTGAAACCATCATCAATTGTAAAAAGCCATTTCTGGTTCACTAATGCCTTCAGGAAATGAAAACAGCTGTCCTTACACTGTCTGGCTACATGAGACTCCAGACGCACAACAAAACAGTAAGCACCCTCTGAACTGCTAAAAAGTGCCCAAAACAAGTTGTGAAACCTAATAGTCCTAGACACCGGAAATGAAAATGGCTAATTTAGCTCATTGACCCTGCAAAATCTTGCTTCCCGAAATCTGGTTATAATCACAGGCTAGTCAAACGACAGTCTTACATTGTTATACTCACAGAATCATATCCTGAAATACAATGTCCCAGACAACACTACAGCCAGGACAGACCTAGGGTGAGGTGGTAGTACAGTGGCATACAGTCAGGACGGGCATGGAAGTCCTCAAAATTGACTTTGGACCCCATGAAGTTTCATGGCATCAGGTCAACTATGTCCAAAGAAACCTCCAACTGATTACTATTACTGTGGCCCTGCTGCCTCTTGGCTGATGAATCAGTAATCATCCATTTTGAACACCAGTTGGAGGAAGCACTGAGGTGGCAAGAGTGCAGAATGTACTCCAGATGGAATACTTCAAGGTCCATCTTCAAGATGGCTTGACAGAGCCAGTACTGATAGAGATGGTCGAATCTGAAAGAACATAGCTGATAGACTGGGTCTGCAGCTGCTGGTTAGGGAACCAACAAGAGAGAAAAACGGATTTAATCCTTACCAGTCTGGCTACTACAGATGCATCTATCCATGGCAGTATAGGTAAGAGTGTCCTGTTGGAGACAAAGTCCCATCTTCACATTGAGGATAACCTCCAATGTGTTGTGTGGCACTATCACCATGCAAAACCAAATAGACTTTAAACAGATCTAGCAATGGCAGTGTTAGGGATCATCAACAGCAGAATCATACTCCAGCACAATGAGCAACCTCCTGACCTGGCTTATCTCACGTTTTATCATTACTTTTAAGCCAGAGGATCAATCCTGGTTCAATGAAAAGTGCAAGAGAGCATGCCAGAATGAGCACCAGGCATACCTGAAAAGGAGGTGTCAACCTGATGAAGCCACAAAACAGGGCTACTTGTGTTTCAAACAGCATAAGCAGCAAGTGATCGGCAGAGCTAAGTGATCTCACAACCAAAGGATCACATCTACGTTCTGGACTCCTGCCACGTCCAGTCGTGCACGGTGATGGAAAAATTTAACAACACATTGGATAGGAGACTTCTGCAAATATCCCCATCTTCAATAATTGGAGAACCAGTATCTCAGTGCAAAGACAGGACTGAAGTATTTGCATCCAGTGTCAGTGTGAGTTCTGCCAGGGCTCTCAGCTCCTGATCTCATTACAGCCTTTGTTCAAACATGGACAAAAGAGCTGAATTCCAGAGGGGAGGTGAAAGTGACTGCCCTTGACATCAAGATCGCATTTGACCAAGTGTGGTGTAAAGGAGCCTGAGCAAAACTGGTATCAATGGAAACCAAGGGGGAGAATCCTTCACTGACTGAAGGAAGATTGCAGTTGTTGGAGGTCAGTCACCTCAGCTGCAGGACATCTCTGCAGAATGCTCATGTGCTAGGCAATGACCATCCCCAACAAGAGAGAATTTAAACATTGCCCTTTGACATTCAAATGCATCACTGTTGCTGAATCTCCCAGTATCAACATCCTGGGGACATACCGTCGACCAGAAACAGAACAGAGCTTGCCATGTAAAGATGGTAGCTACAAGTGTAGTCTAGAGACTAGCAGTCCTGTTGTGAGCAACTCAACTCCTGACTCAGCAAAGACTGTCTGCAGAGGTCAATTCAGGAGTGTGATGGAATACTGCCCACTTGCCTGGATGGGTACAGTCCCATCAAAACTCATTAAGATTGACACCATCAAAGACAAAGCAGCCAACTTGATTGATATGTAGTCCACAAACATTCACTCTGTCCTGCACTAACACTCAGTTACAGTAGTGTGTACCAAATGCAAGATGTACTGCAGAAATTCACCAAATCTCCTTAGAATGCACCTGCAAAACCCATGACCTCTACCATCTAGAAGAACAAGGGCAGCAGATAGATAGGTACACACTACCTGCAAGTTCCTTGTTGAGCTACGCACCATCCAGACTTGGAAATATATCACCGTTCTTTCAGTGTCATTGGGTCGAAATCCTGGAACTCCCTCCCTAACAGCACTATGGGTACACCTGCGCAACATGGACTGCAGTAATTCAAGAAAGTGGCTCATTACCACCTTCACAATGGGCAATTAGGGGTGAGCAATAAATTCTAGTGTTGCCATCAAAGCCCATATATAACTAATGAATTTAAAAAATTATATTCTCTCAATCCCTACATCATTTGGAGCTCAAAATTAACAAGAATAAATCTTTGTCTTAAAAGGTTCAACTGTCTTTCAGCATCTGTAATATTTTTGTGGATAGAGTTCACCTATATAAAACTGCTCCACATTATCAAGAATGAGTAGGAAGAGAGATGAAATTTCAAATCCAAATATTTTTGCACATGTAAAAATTGTACACTTGTCTATATTTGGCTTCTCCTGCTGTTTTCTACATGCAACAAATATTTTTTGCAACTAAAATTGACTGTGGCCAAGTGGAAAACATGTGACCTGTGTTGACCTTACGATGTAAAATACCACTTGCTAACACTGATACTTTTCAGTGAGAATCTTCTGCAACGTGTTCTCCTGGCCTGCACTTAAAATCCATGCAAAAATAAAGCCTTTCATTTCTTCGATTCCATCCATTGATGTGAGATTTATGTATTTGCTCAAGGGTCACTCTCAATTGATTCAGTAACATAATGGTCCAGTTTGTCAAAATAAATTATATTCAGTTTCTGAATTTAGTCCTTTTGTACCTGGCAGGCAATTCAGTTGGCACTGAATCAATGCAATGTCATGGCTTTGACAGCAAATTACTCTGACTGACATCAAAGCTGCTGGGCCAATCCATTTGGAAATTGGTAACAAAAGGAAAGTATTACATATGCTGAAAGTCAGGAATAAATCGGAAAATCCTCATCAGGTGAGGCAGCGTGTGCGGTGAGAGAAACAAAGTTAACAGGATACAAATTGGATGGCCCCATTATTTTGGGTATAGCAATGTTGATTTCCAATTTGTCTGTATTAATTCATAGAATCATAGAATCCCTACAGTGTGCAAACAGGCCATTCGGCCCAACAAGTCATCACCGCCCCTCCAAAGAGCGTCCCACCCAGTCCCATCCCCCTACCCTTTCCCTGTAACCCTACATCTCCCATGGCTAGTCTACCTAGTCCCATGGCTACACCCCAGACACTACGGGCAACTTAGCACAGCCAGTCCACCTACCCCGTACACCTTTGGACTGTGGTGGGAGGAAACCCACGCAGACACGGGGAGAATGTGCAAACTCCACATAGTTCTGTTGAGGATGTTGAGTGATTAACCTTAGAACCTCCCAGTAGTTTAGTGGCTGTCTGTATCAATTTTTGTTTAAGTTATTTCAAGAGGACCAGTTGCCCATCCCTGATTTCCCCTGTGAAGGTGATGGTGAGCCTTTTTGCTGAGCAGGGAGCCGGGCATCACTGGCACAAGGTACGGACAAGCTTCTGCTTTTAAAGGCAGTCTGTCCCTCTGAAAATGAAGCTGCACAGGAGGCACTTGCTGAATGTTATTGCTGCAATTCCATGGAGAAAAGTTACGAAGGCCAGTGCAGAGAAATCACTCCAGAGTCAAAGGGGTGATGTTGGAAGTCTTAGTCCTGGAGATGAAGAAGTAGAGAGACGCCCTAGTTACTAAGTTAGGGGAAGGTGGGGCGGGGTTGGAGTTGGGGTGGGGGGATTGGTGGAACCCGGCAGGAGGTCCTCAGCCACCATTAGACAGGGAGATTAGGAGTAGATAGTTCGAGAGGGTCAATTCCCCTGGGATTGAGCCAATGGTCCTCTGCTACAAAAATCCTAATGCCTTCACACAGGTGGTTAAAGACAGTGAATGCATGCTCACATGTGACCAACAAACTAACTCACGCAGCTCAATGCACAAACACCATCAGCACTCCCTGGCGCTCGCACATAACATTCACATATTCCACCTCACCCTCATCCACTGACAATTCTCCCAGTTACACTCACAGACACACAGACACACACACAGGCACACACACACACTCACACACAGGCGCACGCGCGCACACACACACACACATACACACCGGCGCGCGCGCGCGCACACACACACACTCACAACATACAGATACTCACAACACACTCAAAGACACACACACACACTCACAATTGTCAGTGCATTCAGTATAGGAGTTGGGAGGTCATCTTGCATCTGTGTAAGACATTGATTAGGCCACTTTTGGAATACTGCTTGCAATTCTGATCTCCCTGCCAAAGGGAGGATTTGTGAAACTTGAAAGGGTTCAGCAGAGATTTACGAGGATGTTGCCAGGGTTGGAGGGTTTGAGCTATAGGGAGAGGCTGAATAGGCTGGGGCTATTTTCCCTGGAGTATCGTAGGCTGAGGGGGACATAATAAAGGTTTATAAAATCATGAGGGGCATGGATATGGTGAATAGTCAAGGCCTTTTCCCCAGGGTGGGGGAGTCCAAAACACGAGGGCATAGGTTTCAAGGTGAGGGGGGAAAGATTTAAAAGGACAACATTTTCATGCAGAGCGTGGTGCATGTATGGAATGAGCTGCCCAGGATGTTGTGTAGGCTGGTACAATTACAGCATTTAAAAGGCATCTGGATGGGGACATGAATAGGAAGGGTTTAGAGGGATATGGGCCAAATGCTGGCAAATGGGACTTGATTAATTTAGGATATCTGGTTGGCATGGGCGAGTTGGACCGAATAGTCTGTTTCTCTGCTGTACGACTCTATGACTTTATGACACACACAGACACAACACACACACATCTCTTGGTACCTCCTCATATCTCCAACAGTGTTCGGCTATGGCAGGGTCCACATCCAAAATGCAATGCAAGACAATCACTGGTGTTCTGCCTCTATCTTGCAGGACAAAGTGGCCCAAAATAGAGTGCAGCAGAGCAGGGCGAGTGGAGACATGGATTCCTGCACCTTCTAATCCCTTCAGAAGAAATGATTCACTGCCTCTGACCCAGGCAACTGATGACACAGCCTCCAACGGTGGAGCAGTTAAAACACAAATGCATGCATGGCTACAGTTAGAGAACAGTACACCTCAGAGCACTGTGTGACCAAGTGAAGTAATGAAGATAGGAAGGAACAAGATAATGGTGAGACATGAAACAAGGGCAGGAGTTTAAAATCAAGGTATGGCTTATCCAAGAATTGGTGTAGGTCACCAAACAGAGGGCTGATAGGTGAATGGGACTGGGTGTGATTTAGAAGATGGACTACAGAGATTTGGACGACCTCAAGTTTACAAAGGCTAGAATGTTGGAAATTGATCATGAGTATATTGGAATGGACAAGTCTGGAGGTAACTAAAGATAACAGAGGGTTTCGGCAGCAGTTGAACTGAGGCAGGGGTAGTGTTACCAGACTGGAAACAGCCAGACTTCGTGATGCTTGCAAAATACCTTAAAACCTTTCAAGAAGTCTCTTATGGTAAAGTTCCATGGTGCATTGCACCAATTTTAACAGGCCAAAATATTCCAAGATGTTCTGCAAAAACCTTTAGGGCTGAGCTACATCAATTCTTAGTTAACAAGGGACTCAAAAGGTACAGGAGATAGACAGGAAAATAAAGGCCAGAATCAGAATTGCAGAATCGTTAGGGTGCATGAGGAGGCTATTCAGCCCATCATATGTGCTCCAGACGTTTGAAGTAAATGTAGAGATTATGCACTGTACCCTCTGCAGCACACATGGTTCACAAACAGCTCAGCCTTGGTTTACATGGTTGCTAGTCTGGGAGCAGAGCTTGACCCTAGGACTTTATGGTCCAAAGGTGAAAGTGCATTGAAAGATGAAGGGATAGGAAGAGCAGTCAGTGACAGAGGGAGCAGAGGGATTTATAAAATTTATTTATGGGATGTGGGCATTGTAATGAGGTCAGCCAAGTGGACTTCACACAACATGTGTTCTCTGATTCGGGCTGTTAATCTGGTCCAATTAGGGAGCTCTGGCTGACAGACATAGACAGGAGTGTCACAGGTTCCGTTCACACTGAGAGCCGGCTCTGAGGGAGCTGGACTAGTGTCAAGGACTCTCCACATGTAAACAAAGTGTCTTGGCAACAGGATACCACCCTCTGTGGAGTTATTTCAGGCATCATTAGTTATGTCAGCATTTATTGCCCATCCTAGAGAGATGTTAAGAGTCAATAACATTGCTGTAGGTCTGGAGTCAGATGTAGACAAGATCAGGTGAGGATGGGAGATTTCTTTCCTTAAATGACATTAGTGAACCAGATTTTTTTTCATCTGATATCAATGGTTTTATGGTCATCATTAGACACTTAATTCCAGGTTATTATTGAATTCAAATTCCACCACCTGCCATGGTGGGATTCAAACCCAGGTCCCTAGAACATTAGCTGGGTCTCTGGAAGATAGTACAGCGTTAATGTCACTAGGCCATCACCTCCTCATAAGCTTGTCCTGGATGTAATCACACAAGCTGATCATGTGTCTTTTGAATTGCTTTTGTAGAGCTAAAACATCTTGAGTGAAGCTTGGTGGTTTGAGGACAGCTGCAGCTCCTGTTGTGTTCAATTTTACAGCAGTGGGTCTTGTCCACTGATTCAACTGTCAGCGACAATTATCGAACTCAGTCACAGCAGCACTCACTCTGCAAAACTAACTCTGTGTGCGTTTGTGTGTGTGTGTGTCGGGGGTGTGTGTGTGTGTGTGTCGGGTGTGTGTGTGTGTGTGTGT
>NW_025976030.1:0-7631 GCF_021869965.1 Rhincodon typus | reverse complement strand
TCTAGGTAGCTGTGGGAGTCGGTGGGCTTGAAATGAATATCGGTTTCTAGGTGGTTGCCCGATATGGAGACAGAGAGGTCCAGGAAGGGGAGAGAGGTGTTAGAGATGGTCCAGGTAAACTTAAGGTTGGGGTGGAAGGTGTTAGTGAAGTGTATGAACTGTTCGAGCTCCTCGTGGGAGCACGAGGCCGGTGTTGGACTGGGGTGGACAAAAGCCAGAAGTCACACGACGTCAGGTTATAGTCCAACAGGTTTACTTGAAATCACAAGCTTTCAAAGCACTGCCCCTTCATCAAGTGAAGACTTCAAAATATGGAAATGTGGTTCCTCTGGTGACAGGATATAATCTACATAATGATCTCTGCATTGCAGTTATTGTATTCATATGTGTATCAGATTTTCTAACGGCTGACAATATATAATTTCAATAATGGTTAGGCTTACTATAATACTACAGGAAATCTGATAGCAACCTCTGGTTGTATACATATGCAGTTAATTATGGAAATCCAGTAAGAGACCATATTCTTGGGGCCTTTATGTGATTGTAGTGGTAGTGTCCCTACCCCTGGACTAAAAGACCTGAGTTCCAGTCCCATCTGCCCCAGAGGTGTGTAATAACATCCCTGAGCAGGTTGATATGAAAACTGGGTGAGATAAAAACTCTTCCACAGGGAATATTTGCTGATAGACTAGCTGCACCATGCCAGAAACTGCTAAACAAATTAGGGCTGGTACATTCCGCTGTAATTAAGTGTTAACAGTGCTAAATGATAATTATTGATGAACATCTCTTGACCTGAAAAAATTAAATTGTGAAATTGTGCTTCCTCTGTGGATAACTGAAAATATATATACTTTTTTAAACATTTCTCAGTCTATCTTTTATTTCTCTCTTTCTTAAATCACCTGAATTTCCCAATCTTTATTGTATATTTATTGCAATTTCTGTACATTAATGAAATCTAGTTTATGTTTCCCTACTTATACTTTCCAGCTTGGACCCTGTGTATCCCAGTGAGGTTTCATCAATCTAATTGGTTAAAGAATCTCTGCACTGCTTGTCCTGCCCACAGATACCACAGATCCCCTTTGGAGGCATTACACCACTAAATACCAAGAAGTGTATATTAGTCCCTTGATTTAGAAATAAAAAGCCTTTCAGCATTTTATTAACCTTGTATCCTTTCAAGAACAGGTAATTAATAATTAGCTATGAGGGAAGGTGACGGCCTAGTGGTATTATCACTAGACTGTTAATTCAGAGCACCAGGTAACGCTGTGGGTGCCTGGGTTTAAAACTTAACATGGCTTATCGTGTAATTTGCATTCAATAAACTCCTGGATTTATTAACGGCCTTGAAGCTATTGTCCAAAAAAAAACTCATCTGGTTCACTAATGCCCTTTAGGGAAGGAAATCTGCCATCCTTACCTGGTCTGGCCTACATTTAACTGCAGACCCACAGCAATGTGGTTGACTCTTAACTGCCCTCTGGGCAATGAACACTGGCCTTGCTAGCAATGCCCCACATTCCATGAATGGACAAATAAAAAAATTTAAAAAGTGATGCCAAATGCCTTCACAATCATAATTTCTGATCAATTCATTACTTCTAATTGCTGAGGAAGAGAAACAAAGGTAGTGACCACATGGGAAATGATCCAAACTGAGAAAGAAATCTATACTGCTGTCTGACCCAGCAGTGAATCTGCACAGCTACTGCCTCTACTGTTTGATTTCAAGTATCTCTGAACATCGGAGTTCATCTTAGAAAAATTAACAAACAGCAAAGTTCAAGTTGACCTTGGAGAAACCCGTGTGGGCGAGTGCACAGCAGGGAGCAGCTAAGTGGATAGTTTTTAAGTGTAACCTTACTGTTCTTTTATTGTAAATCTACAATAGTGAGTGGAGTGGGTTATTTTTTGATTATATGTTTTATTGAGATCTGTCTCTTGATTAAATTTTAAAAATATAAAACATAGGTACTAAGTAGCCTGGAGCAGGGTTTTTCAGAGCAGGAAGACTGTGTTACTTTCTGGGTTAGTAGATTGTTTAGGTGCAAAGATGGCCTTAAGTAGAGTGATGTGTTCTTCCCGTTGGATGTGGGAGATTAGGGAGAGCTTCCATGTTACTGATGATTATGCCTTCAGAAAGTGTGTTTGGTTGCGAATCCTATTGGATCACATGGATTGGTTGGAGCGGCAGTTAGAGGCAATGGGGAATTTGCAGGAGCGAGGGGGTGTGATGGATGGCAGTTGCAGAAAGGGAGATAAACCAAAGATACAGTCAGGTAGAAGGGTTGCCTCCAGGAAAGGTAGGAGAGGGAGGCAGGTCAGGCAGGAGTCTCCTGTGGCTGTCCCCATCTCAAACAAGTATGCTGCTCTGGAAAATGTAGGGGGTGATGGACTCTCAGGGGAATGTAGCACTAACAGCCAGGTTACTGATACCGAGACTGGCTCCAATGTAACAAAGGGTACGTCAGGTTTCAAGCGATCAACTGTGATAGGGGACTCTCTAGTCAGAGGCACAGACAGACGATTCTGCAGCCGACAGCAAGATATCAGAATGGTGTGTTGCTTCCCTGGTACCAGGATGAAGGATATCTCAGAGATGGTGCAGAATATTCTCAAAGGGGAGAGGGACCTGCAGGAGGTCATTGTACACATTGGAACTAATGACATAGGAAGAGAAAAAGATATGACTCTGAGGAGAGAATATAGGAAGTTAGGCAGGAATTTAAAAAGGAGGTCCTCGAGAATAGTAATATCCGGATTACTCCCAGTGCCATGAGCTAGTGAGGGCAGGAATAGGAGGAAAGAGCAGATGGATACGTGGCTGAGGAGCTGCTGTAGGGGAGAAGTATTCACATTTTTGGATCAAAGGAATCTCTTCTGGGATAGAATTGACCTGTCTAAGAAGGACGGATTGCACCTGATTTGGAAGAGGTCTAATATACTGGCAGGAGATTTGCTAGAGATGTTTGGGAGGATTTAAACAAGTAAGGGAGTGGGTGAGTGGGGAGGTGGGGCATGGCACCTAGGGAGATAGTGAGGGAAGAGATCAGTCTGAAACTGGTAGGTTTGGGAAAAGGAGTAAGTCAAACAGTTAAGGCGGGCAGCAACAAAGCAGAGGGCAAGATAGGACTGATAAATGAAACTGCATTTATTACAACGCAAGAGGCCTAACGGGTAAGGCAGATGAGCTCATGGCATGGTTAGGAACATGGGACTGGGATATCATAGCAATTACAGAGACATGTCTCAGGGATGGACAGGACTGGTAGCTTAATGTTCCAGGGTACAGATGCTATAGGAAGGATAAAATGGGGGTGTGCAAGATAGGAGGTGGAGTGCCATTTTTTGATTAGGGATACTAATCATGACTGTACTAGGGAGGATATTCCTGGGAATACGCCCAGGGCTGTTATTTGGGTGGAACTGAGAAATAAGAAAGGGATGATCACCTCATTGGGATTTTACTATAGACCCCAGTAATCTGCGAGAAATAAATTTATAAGGAGATCTACGTTATCTGGAAGAATAATAAGTTGGTTATGGTAGGGGATTTTAACTTTCCAAACATAGACTGGGACTGCCACAGTGTTAAGGGATTGGATGGCGAGGAATTTGTTAAGTGTGTACCAGAAAATGTTCTAATTCTGTATGTGGATGGACCTGCTAGAAAAGGTGCAAACTTGACCTACTTTTGGGAAATAAGGCAGGGCAAGTGACTGAGATGTAAGTGGGGGAGCACTTTGCGGCCAGCGACCATAACTAAATTAATTTTAAAATAGTGATGGAAAAGGTTAGACCGGATCTAAAAGTTAGTTCTAAATTGGACGAAGGCCAATTTGACGGTATTAGGCAAGAACTTTCAAAGTTAATTGGGGGCGGATGTTTGCAGGTAAAAGGACAGCTGGAAAATGGGAGGCCTTCAAAAATGAAATAACCAGAGTCCAGAGACATTATGTTCCTGTTAGGGTGAAAGGTAAGGCTGGTAGGTGTAGGGAATGCTGGATGACTAGAGAAATTGAGGTTTTGGTCAAGAATAAGAGGAAGGAAATGTCAGGTATAGACAGCAGATATTGAGTGAATCCTTCAAAGCGTATAAAGGCAATACGGAAATCAATAGGCCAAAAAGAGGACTAAGATAGCTTTGGCAAATACAGTTAAGGAGAATCCAAAGAGTTTTTATAAATATGTTAAGAACAAAAGGGTAACTAGGGAGACTTGGGCCACATTAACACACCACCCTGCTCCCTGACCAACATCACTGTCTCTGGCTTGCTGCAGTGTTCCAGCAAAGCTCAACGCAAGCTGGAAGAACATCACCTCATTTTCCGCTTGGGGACTCTGCAGCTCTCTGGGCTCAATATCAAGTTCAATAATTTTAGGGCCTAAACTCTCCCATGTCCTAGCCCTCTACCCCGCACACCAGGCCTTGTTATCATATAGCCTGCCATTACACACCAACTGTCATAGTCACTAACAGTCCCCATTAACAACTATTCACCCTCCAGCCAGATTGTTATCAGTTCCTTTGTCTGTCCAACTGTTCTTCTCTCTCTTTGGGCTTTATCCTATCGTTTACTCCCTACCCCATCCCCTCCCTATTTTCTGCATATAAATTGATGTGTTCCCAGCTACCATCAGTTCTGAGGAAGGGTCACTGGACCTGAAACGTTAATTCTGATTTTTTCTTCACAGATGCTGCCAGACCTGCTGTGCTTTTCCAGCAACTTCTGTTTTTGTAACAAGGGAGAGAATAGGGCCCCTTAAAGTTCAGCAAGGCCACCTATGTGTGGAACTGCAGGAGATGGGGAGATAATAAATGAATATTTTGCATCAGTGTTTACTGTGGAGAAGGATATGGAAGATATAGAAAGTGGGGAAATAAATGGCGATGTCTTTAAAAATGATTATTTAACACAGCAGGAGTTGTTGGACAGCTGAAAACGCATAAAGGTGGATAAATCCCTGGGACCTGATCAGGTGTACCCTAGAACTCAGTGGGAAGCTAGGGAAGTGATTGCTAGGCCCCTTGCTGAGATATTTGTATCATCGATAGCCGCAGGTGAGGTGAGGAATATTGGAGGTTGGCTAACGTGGTGCCATCATTTAAGAAAGGTGGTAAGGAACAGCCAGGGAACTATAGACCAGTGAGCCTGATATCGGTGGTGGGTAAGTTGTTAGAGGGAATTGATTTATATGTATTTGGAAAGGCAAGGACTGATTAGGGATAGACATTATGGCTTTGTGCGTGGGAAATAGTGTCTCACTAACTTGGTTGAGCTTTTTGAAGTAGTAACGAAGAGGATTGATGAGGGCTGAGCGGTGGATGTGATCTATATGGACTTCAGTAAGGCGTTTGAAAAGTTTTCTCATGTTAAACTGGTTGGCAAAGTTAGATCACATGAAATATAGGGAGAACTATCCATTTGAGTACAGAACTGGCTTGAAGGTAGAAGACAGAGGGTGGTGGTGGAGGGTTGCTTTTCAGACTGGAGGCCAGTGACCAGCAGTGTGCCACAAGGATCGGTGCTGGGTCCACTGCTTTTCGTCATTTTTATAAATGATTTAGATATGAACATAGGAGGTATGGTTAGTAAGTTTGCAGATGACATCAAAATTGGAGATGTAGTGGACAGCGAAGAAGGTTACTTCACAATACAACGGGATCTTGATCAAATGGATCAATGGGCTGAGCAGTGGTAGATGGATCTTAATTTAGATAAATGTGAGGTGCTGCATTTTGGAAAGGCAAATCAGGGCAGGAATTATACACTTAATGGTAAGGTCCTGGGGAGTTTTGCTGAACAAAGAGATCTTGGAGTGCAGGTTCATAGTTCCTTGAAAGTGGAATTGTAGGTAGATAGGATAGTGAAGAAGCCATTTGGTATGTTTGCCTTTATTGGTCAGTATTGGAGTTGGGAGGTCATGTTGCAGGACAAAGGTTAAGCCACTTTTGGAATACTGCGTGCAGTTCTGGTCTCCCTGGTATAGAAGGGATGTTGTGAAACTTGAAAGGCTTCAGAAAAGATTTACAAGGACGTTGCCAGGGTTTGAGGGTTTGAGCTATAGGGAGAGGCTGAATAGACTGGGGCTAATTTCCTTGGAGCATCAGAAGTTGAGGGGTGACCTTAAAGAGGTTTATAAAATCATGAGGGGCATGGATAGGGTAAATAGACAAGGTCTTTTCCCTTTGATGGGGTAGTCAAAAACTACAGACATAGTTTTAAGGTGAGGGGGAAAATTTAAAAAAGGGACCTAACAGGCAACTTTTTCACACAGAGGGTGGTGTGTGTATGGAATATGCTGCCAGAGGAAGTGGTGGAGACTGATACAGTTACAACATTTAAAAGGCATCTGGATGGGTATATGAATAGGAAGGATTTAGAAGGATATGGGCCAAATGCTGGCAAATGGGACTAGATTAATTTAAGATATCTGGTTGGACTGAAGGGTCTGTTTCTGTGCTGTACATTTCTATGACTCCGTGACTGTATTATCAGATGGTTGTGAAAGTATGGAAAAAAGTGTCTCAGGGAGTGGTTGAGCAGAGATTGTTGTGCCTTTTAAAAGAATAAGAACAAATAAATAGTTGTAAACAGAAAATGACATCATGCTAAGGAGAGAATGCAAGGCATTGAGATAAGTTTGGATTGTTCTAGTTGTGCTGAGTTATCACTTCTTTTGTTATAACTTGCATTGTTCTACACATCCCAGCAAAGAGTAGAGCATGGACAGTCATGGTCCCAGTTAAAAACAATCTAACAACAAAATAAGATTGAGCTAAGAGGTTAGCTGCAGTTTATCAATAGCATGTCCTTGAGTTGTTGGAGACAATGCTCTTTCATCATTGCATCCATATGAAATACGGGCATTTTGACTTCCATGCGAAAATCCATTGGACTGGATTTTGCGCTCAGTGGTGAAGGAAAGGGACTCACCGTTCACAGACCTTTCAGCAGAAAGGATGGTGCAACAGTAACTGTCAAAAGGAAATAATAAATGTATGTATATTCCTTTCATATTTTGTAAAACTAAAAGCAGCATAATTGTGGTACTAATTGGTTAGCACTTTCAAAGAGCAGGAATATTGAGCCGAATCATCTCTTATTGTGCTATAAAATCGTTGTAGTCCCATTCTTCAAAAACTAAATTCTTTAAAATAAATGCATTACACTTATCACATATTTCCTTTAATGTATGAATTCTGAATGTCCTTAATTAACTAATTTATTTCTGTGTATTCACTCATTTAATCTCCAATTATGAGTTGTCCACAATACATACTTAATTAAAGATTTAACTAAGTATGTCAGTTTAACCTTCTCTCCTCCATAGGTGAAGGTGCTAGATTGACAAGTCTCCAATTCTCTAGCATCATTTGTAGTGTCTAAGGAGGAATTTCCTCTCTGTCCTCCTTCAAAAGCCTTCCGGTGGGTAACATTAGGCCCAGATGACTTATGTACTCAGGTTCTGCTGTTAATAAAACAGTACACCTACGTTGTGAGATAACAAGGTGTAGAGCTGGATGAACACAGCAGGCCAAGCAGCATCAGAGGAGCAGGAAGGCTGACGTTTTGGGCCTAGACCCTTCTTCAGAAATGGGGGAGGGGAAGGGGGTT
>NW_025976029.1:0-7632 GCF_021869965.1 Rhincodon typus | reverse complement strand
GGAATGGGAGGGGGAGTTGAAATGGTTCGCGACTGGGAGGTGCAGTTGTTTGTTGCGAACCGAGCGTAGGTGTTCTGCAAAGCGGTCCCCGAGTCTCCGCTTGGTTTCCCCGATGTAGAGGAAGCCACACCGGGTACAGCGGATGCAGTATACCACATTGGCAGATGTGCAGGTGAACATCTGCTTGATGTGGAAAGTCTTCTTGGGGCCTGGGATGGGGGTGAGGGAGGAGGTATGGGGGCAGGTGTAGCACTTCCTGCGGTTGCAGGGAAAAGTGCCGGGTGTGGTGGAGCTGGAGGGGAGTGTGGAGCGGACAAGGGAGTCACGGAGAGAGTTGTCCCTCCGGAAAGCAGATAAGGGTGGGGAGGGAAAGATGTCTTTGGTGGTGGGGTCGGATTGCAGATGGCGGAAGTGTCGGAGGATGATGCGTTGGATCCGGAGGTTGGTGGGGTGGTACGTGAGGACGAGGGGGATTCTTTTTTGGTTTTTATTGCGTGGACGGGGTGTGAGGGATGAGGTGCGGGAGATGTGGGAGACACGGTTGAGGGCGTTCTCGACCACCGAGGAGGGGAAGTTACGGTCCTTGAAAAACGAGGACAACTGAGATGTACGGGAGTGGAATGCCTCATCCTGGGAGCAGATGCGGCGGAGGCGAAGGAATTGGGAATAGGGGATAGCATTTTTGCAGGAAGGTGGGTGGGAGGAGGAGTATTCTAGGTAGCTGTGGGAGTCGGTGGGCTTGAAATGAATATCGGTTTCTAGGTGGTTGCCCGATATGGAGACAGAGAGGTCCAGGAAGGGGAGAGAGGTGTTAGAGATGGTCCAGGTAAACTTAAGGTTGGGGTGGAAGGTGTTAGTGAAGTGGATGAACTGTTCGAGCTCCTCGTGGGAGCACGAGGCGGCGCCGATACAGTCATCAATGTAACGGAGGAAGAGGTGGGGTTTAGGGCCGGTGTAGGTACGGAAGAGGGATTGTTCCACGTAACCTACAAAGAGGCAGGCGTAGCTTGGGCCCATGCGGGTACCCATGGCTACCCCCTTTGTCTGTAGGAAGTGGGAGGAATTGAAAGAGAAGTTGTTGAGTGTGAGGACGAGTTCGGCTAAGCGGATGAGGGTATCAGTGGAGGGGGACTGGTTGGGCCTGCGGGACAGGAAGAAGGCGGAGGGCCTTAAGGCCATCTGCATGGGGAATGCAGGTGTAGAGGGACTGGACGTCCATGGTGAAGATGAGGTGTTGGGGACAGGGGAATTGGAAGTTCTGGAGGAGGTGGAGGGCGTGGGTGGTGTCACGGACATAGGTAGGGAGTTCCTGGACCGAGGGGGAGAAAATGGAGTCTAGATAGTTGGAGATCAGTTTGGTGGGGCAGGAGCAGGCGGAGACAATGGGTCGACCAGGGCATTCAGGTTTGTGGATTTTGGGAAGGAGATAGAAGCGGACAGTGCGAGGTTGGGGAACGATGAGGTTGGAGGCCGTGGGTGGGAGGTCACCTGAGGTGATGAGGTTGTGGATGGTTTGGGAGATGATGGTTTGGTGCTCAGGGGTGGGGTCATGATCAAGGGGGCGGTAGGAGGAGGTGTCGGAGAGTTGGCGTCTGGCCTCGGCGATGTAGAGGTCAGTGCACCATAAGGACGTCTTCCAACCAAACTAAAACAGAACCTCAAAAGAAGGATGGTGCCTGCGGCAATGATATATACATTAGAATGACAGCCAGCACCAATTTCTTCACATCACAAAGCTCATCTCACAGTGTCAGTCATTATTAAAAACAAGGTGAACTTGTGTGGCAGAATGAGGTTTAGCCTTAACCGTATCAAAAAAGCACAACTAAAGATGTCAAATTTCCTGAGATTTTGGCAACACTTATTTTTCTTAGAACAGCATTCTGCAGAACAACATTGCAAGTTTTATGCAGTATTTTGCTGAAGTTGGAATAAGGGCAGCAAAATAGTAAAGGTAAAAGGGTTTTCCGAAAAAAATAAATTTAGGAAAGCTTTTACTGTCCACTTGAAACATTTAATCCCAAATATATATTACTTTCAAATATTTCATGGTGTACTTTATGCCATTATGAGAAGGAAACAAAACACTTTGTCCCAAATGAATAAATCTCACCTCCTCCACCGATGGTTAGTATCAGCTATGCGCGGAGTCTATAAGAAGCACTGCAAATACAGCAGCTTCCAAATTGATGATCATTACCATCAGTACGTGACTCAAGAATTCTTGACATGGAAATCAGAGCAGGTACGTGGTGCCATCAGCTCACCACTGGTTGTGAGGAGCCTCCATGTTGCTCAGCACCAAACAATATCTCAGGGCATGATTCGTGGGCATCAGCCGCATGCACCCTTCATCTATGGACATTGGCATCCAGGATTAGCCAACCCCCTATGGCTATCTTGACATCTCTCCAAACCACCTGCAGGACACTCAGGAAGCACAGACGTGCACTGTAGGAAACATCAGTAACTAGCATTGAAAGTTTGCAGTAGCGTGACTTTTTGAGACTATTCAGCTCATGGATTAGATCAGGCTGCTACTCAATTGCTCTCCTCGCGCTTGTACCCTGAGTGCCTACCTACATTGCTTGCACCTTCCATGCCTTGCATTGCTATTCTGTTTTGTGCCAATTAGTGCAGTCACACAACCAGACAGCTTGCCTTGCTGGTCAGCAGTTCACATTGAAGGGGTTGGGTATCTTGCTTCATGGCAGTGTACTACATATCAATCTCACAGCTGCTTCTGTGGTAAGCCCACTGCATGTTGCATATCTCAGATTCTTACGGACATGGGGAGGCACAAAGGTTTTGGGGTTCACAGGAAGGGTTACTGGAAGGCGTTCTGGATGTTTGGGGCCTCACTGACACATGAAGGTGGAAGCTGGAAGCCACTGGTGGAGGAGCACTCACTGTCACCTCCCATTGTGTTAGAAATTGCAATTATATGGCAAAGAAAAATGCTGTGACTATCCTCAGAGTCAGCAGGGTAGGTGACTCGACCTTCTGAAGGAAGGGTCTGCAAGGCCCACTGATGTGAGGAGCTTTAAAGACAAACAATATTACGCACACACACGCATGCATAGTACAGATCCTGTGAGGTTCCTCATTCCTCGCCATCGTAATGCATTGGCTCCCTGTGTGCTACGCAACTCCCAGCCCCACAGATCTCTGACCAACTCATTCAACACAGACCAGCATTCCTTCCATTGACTCTGTCTATATTTCCTGCTGCCAGGGGAAAGCCGCTAATATAATCAAAGACCCCTCCTACACCAGTTTTACTCTTTTCCACCTTCTTCAATCAGGCAGAAGATACAAAAACAAGCAAAGAATAAACAAAGAACAATACAGCACAGGAACAGGCCCTTCAGCCCTCCAATGCCTGCGCTGACACATTTTGAAAATTTGAAAATACGCACCGATGGATTCAAGATCAACTTCTTTCGCTGTTATCAGGCCTATGATTGGACCTCTCATATATTAGAATTGATCCTTCTCTGCACCTTCTCTGTAGCTGTAACACTATATTCTGCACTCTGTTCTATGACTGTGATGTACTTATGTGAGATATGATTTGTTTGGAGAGCACGCAAAACAATACTTTTCACTGTATCTTGGTACACGCGACAATAAGAAATCAAACCCAATCAAATCACAACACACTTAGGTCCAGAGGCCCGGGAAAGAGTAGGGGTGTTGTAGGATGAAGGGTAATGCTGTCAGCAGAACCCATTGCTCTATAGACACCTTGTTCCTTTTGCTTTGAGATGCTGCAGCAAGCTTTCAGCACAGACATCGGTTCATGGTACATTCCATGTGGCCAAGATGTCAGGCATCATGCTGGCAGAGTTACACTTCAGGGCTACCCAGAGAGACAAACAAACAGATGTCAGGTCACAACAGTGTAATTTATTGAAACATCATGAACAATGTATAATGCAATGTCATCCACACCAACAAAATACCCTCCATAGGTTTCCATCTTTCACACCCCCAAACTACTTTGTAGTATCATCTTTGCTTCTGCCGCTGGTTTGGATGGGGCCTACCCTGCATTGGGACCCATTGGCCTTGGAGGACTGGCAGGCAACTCAGGGAGGCAAGAGGGATTAGATGGGCTGAATATATAGAGGGTGTTCTTGACAGAGGCAGGCCAACCCTCTGTGGAAGGAACATCTGAAGGTTAGAAAGTAGTCATGTTGGAGTGAAAACATGCGTGCTGGTTCAAATATAAGTAGTGTTGATTTGGGATTTACTGTATGCATTCTCAACTCATGTATGTATGGAGATTTGCATCCAGCATTACTTTAATCTTGAGAATTACGTCACCCATCTGTGAGTTTCATCTCTGTTGGCTGTACATTTTGCTCCTTCAGTCATAGTATGGAATCTTATAAGATAGTGACATTTGCCCCTGTATTGAGCTTAAAATTAATGAGATGCCCATTGACATAAACAGGTTGTATTAAACTTGTGTTCCTTGGATCACTAATTTCCCCTCTTAAAGCATTGTGTATCTTATCTGGTGGAGGATTTTAATGTCTTTGTATGAGTCAGCATTTGAATTTTTGCTGATCTGAAGCAGCATCCTAATTCCAGACAAATTCTGAAAGTGCTCTATAGTTGTACAAATGCAACATTCTTTTGTCATATCTGGGCACAACTTGTACCAATGAAACTTTTTTGCTGCACAGCACTGGCACTGATTCTTAGTATCTGCTGCATGGCCTACTCTTTGTGTTGGCTTGGCACTTGACTCGATGTATCTTATAAACTGGAGAAATTCTGTTGCTCTTCAATGATAAATTTGTCTTTTAATTTCAGGATTCATCTATAATTACTCCTGGTCTCTGTTTCCAGCATAATCTGAACAGCTTTCCACAAAGACAAATATTCATTGCACTGTAATATATCTAAAAAAGCATTGTCAATGATTATAACAAGAATTGTTATAACAGTTGTTCCGCTTTGCAGAACACCTACGCTCGGTTCGCACTAAACAACTGCACCTCCCTGTCGCGAACCATTTCAACTCCCCCTCCCATTCCTCAGACGACATGTCCATCCTGGGCCTCCTGCAGTGCCACAACGATGCCACCCGAAGGTTGCAGGAACAACACCTCATATTCCGCTTGGGAACCCTGTAATCCAATAGTATCAATGTGGACTTCACAAGCTTCAAAATCTCCCCTCCCCCTACCGCATCCCAAAACCAGCCAAGCTTGTCCCCACCTCCCTAACCTGTCCTTCCTCCCGCCTATCCCCTCCTCCTACCTCAAGCCCCACCCCCATCTCCTACCTACTAACCTCATCCCGCCCCCTTGACCTGTCCGTCCTCCCTGGACTGACCTATCCCCTCCCTAACTCCCCACCTACACTCACCTTTACTGGCTCTATCCCCACCTCTCTGACCTGTCTGGCTCCTCTCCACCTATCTTCTCCTCTATCCATCTTCTATCCGCCTCCCCCTCTCTCCCTATTTATTTCAGAACCCCCTTCCCCTCCCCTATTTCTGATGAAGGGTCTAGGCCCGAAACATCAGCCTCCCTGCTCCTCTGATGCTGCTTGGCCTGCTGTGTTCATCCAGATCTACACCTTGTTGTCTCTAATGAATTCTAATTTTGAAACCTGATAATCGTAGTTTTCCTAGTAATCCGTAGAGATCTAACTAATAGAACATAGAACATAGAATCCCTACAGTGTGGAAACAGGTCATTCGGCCCAACAAACCCACACCGACCCTTCAAACAGCATCCCACCTAGATCCATCCCCCTACCCTTTCCCTGTAACCTTGCATTTCCCAAGGCTAACACACCTAATCTACACATCCCTGAGTTGATTTAATTTAAGGGATTTCCACTGGATGCTGAACACGTTGGTTAAATCTACATCTTTCAATAATTGAATCTGTTCTTGAAATAAAGTAATTGATAAAACTCGAAGAACTTCATGGTATCTGTGCCTTCTGTTATGTTTTTGAAATTTCTGATGTCATCAGCCATAGATCCTATTGAATATAAGAGTATGTTTCTTTGTTCAGCCTGTCACTTAGTATTTAAATTTGAAGCAATTTCATACTTTAAGGACTGTTTTCTCCCGAGGTAGCCAATTCTGTGTTCTATTTAGCCCATCTCTGATCATAAATTTTGCAGGTATTTCTCCTGCCATGTCTTTCAATAAGTCCTTAAGAATTTAATCCTCTTAATTTAAAGCTTTTAAATTCATGTATCTCAATGCTAATGCAACCTCTTTGCTGTGAATACTTTTGCTTTTGTATAGAGAAATCCTGTTTTATTTTCCTTGATCTTAAAGCTTATAAATTATGCAGCACAACAATGCTATACTGTTTTAGGCACATAGGAACATAGGCCATTCACCCTCTCGAGCCTGCTCCACCCTTCAGTAAAATCATGGCTGATCTGTGGCCTAACTCCATATACCTCCATATCCCTTGAAACCATTGCTTTATAAGAATTTGTCTATCTCAGATTTAACTTTGACTATTGAATTAGCATTGACTGCCATTTAAGGAAGAGAGTTCCACAACTCTACCACTCTTTTTGCGTAGAAGTGCTTTCTAACATCTCCCCTTAAATGGCCTGGTCCTAATTCTTAGACTATGTGCCCGGGTTCTAGAATCTTCAGCCAAATGAAATAGTTTATCTTTATTTACACTGTCCTTCCCTGTTAATATCCTGAAGACCCCACTTGGATCTCCACTTGACCTTTTAATTTCTAGAGAATAACAAGCTAATTTTTCTAAACCTTTAAATATGATTTAACCCCTCAAGTCCAGGTATTGTCCTTGTGAAACTGTGTTGAGCTCCCTCCCTCTCTTAAATCTTTTAATTAAGTAGCAATGTTGTACATATGTACTGTTTATTAAGTGGTTTCCAGTGATTTTTGTGGTCAACGTCGAGGGTTCTTGCCTTCAGCAGCCAAAATGGATGGTTTCACACATTCCAAGGGCTGTTCCAAAACGCATGTTCTTTCCTCACTTTCGCGAAATTAAGCCCTGTGTTTGTTGCCGTAATAAATCCTTCCTGTCAGAACCGTGGTTTAAGTTATGAGGCTCCTGCTCTTTTTTTGCCATCTCAAAAGTCTTCTAAGTTTCTTATTCTGTTAGACTCTGTCTGCTGTAGCTGTGAACTTGTCTCTTTTGTTATCGTAATTCTGTTTCACCACATTTCCAGAGCTATGACATTGGTATGCAATACTCCTTGCTTGATTTTCCCACGTTTCTTTGTAGTGTCTGTTTATTATGCTGGTAACGCTCTGTGAGCTGTACGTGTTCCTTTTTGTACTTCCAACCTTCTCAGCGTGACTTTATAATCTAAGATTTCTCTTTCCTGTTGTACAATAGGGATTTTTAACTTTACTCATAGAACGCAGCCTCCATCTAGAAACAGTACTGCAGGTTCATGCTTCCTGATGGAATCTGGAAATCAGATGCAAATAATGTTTAAGCTTGTTGCAACCAACATTATTTCTTCTGTGCTTTTTATCAGTTCAGAAGAGAAGACCTTAGTCTGTAATAGTGAGAACTACCGATGCTGGAGTCAGAGATAGCACAGTGTGGAGCTGGAGGAACACAGCAGGCCAGGCAGCATCAGAGGAGCAGGAAAATTGGC
>NW_025976028.1:0-7632 GCF_021869965.1 Rhincodon typus | reverse complement strand
ACCTGTCCTTCCTCCCACCTATCCCCTCCTCCTACCTCAAGCGCCACTCCCATTTTCTACCTCCTGACCTCATCCCGCCCCCTTGACCTGTCCGTCCTCCCTGGACTGACCTATCTCCTCCCTAACTCCACACCTACACTCACCTTTACTGTCTCCATCCCCGCCTCTTTGACCTGTCTGTCTCCTCTCCACCTATCTTCTCCTCTATCCATTTTCTATCCGCCTCCCCGTCTCTCCCTATTTATTTCAGAACCTTCTTCCCCTCCCCCATTTCTGAAGAAGGATCTCGGCCCGAAACGTCAACCTTCCTGCTCGACTGCTGCTTGGCCTGCTGTGTTCATCCAGCTCTACACCTTGCTGTCTCAGATTCTCCAGCATCTGCATTTCCTACTATCTCTGCTAACGCAGAAAACTTGTTTGATGTCCTGCAAGCTATTCAGGTCCTGGGAGAAGGTTGCTGAGGGCTGATTAATATTATGCTTTTTCATAGCATCGGTTGACACGATGGTATTGTTCTGAATAGATTAGAAAATTAGCACATACTCAGGGATAGACTCTGATGTAGACACAGGTTTGGCAACTGTCAACAAAATAAGGCCGTGAGGATTAAAACTGTGAAAAGGCAGTAAATGGGGTGGAAGGAACATTTTAATTTAGTCTCCCTTTAATAGAGAAAAGTAAGACAAGATCGCAGTTTTATGAATGAATGAAATGCAATAATAGTAAACATAGTACGCTCGTAAGTGGTCAATAAAGTTATGAATGAATGAGAGCGCCAGAGTGGTAATATGGAGCGCTTGTGGGTGTATTGCTTTGGAGGACCTTTAGTACAACAGTAAAGAGGCTTGCACTCGTAATTATTTACCAAAATTCACTGGACTGTGGGGTGGTTCCCGCAGATTGGAAAACAGCCAATGTGAAGCCACTGTTTTAAAAAGGAAGTAGACAAAAAACAGGTAACTATAGGCAGTTAGCTTAAATTCAGTTGTGGGGATAATGTCTGAATCCATCATTAAGGAAGATAATAGCAAGACAACTGGATATAAATTGTCCCATTGGGAACACCCAGCATGGGTTCATGAAGTATACGTCATGTTTACCTAACTTGGTGGAATTCTTTGAGGACATTATTTGCATGGTGGACAATGGGGAACATGTGGATGTCGTGCATCTGGATTTCCAGATGGCATTTGACAAGGTGCCACACCAACGGCTGCGACATAAGATAAAATTGCACGATATTACAGGTAATGTATTGGCATGGATAGAAGATGATTGACGAGTAGAAAATAAAGAGTAGGGGTAAATGGGTGTTTTTCTGATTGGCGGTCAGTGGCTAGTGGTGTGCCTCAGGGATCAGTGTTGGGATTGCAATTGTTTACAATTTACACAGATGATTTGGATTTGAGGACGAAGTGTGGTGTGTCAAAATTTGCAGATGACACTGAGATGAGCGGTCGAGCAAAGTGTGCAGAAGACACTGAAAGTCTGCAGAGGGATATATCGTCTAAGTGAGTTGGCAATGGTCTGGCAGATGGAGTACAATGTCGATAAATGTGAGGTCATCCATTTTGGCAGGAATAACAAAAAAAAGGACTGTGGTTTAAATGGTAAAAAATTGCAACATGCTGCTGTGCAGAGGGACTTGTGTGTCCTTGTTCATGAATCGCTAAAAGTAGTATTGCAGGTGCAGCAGGTAATTAAAAAGGCAAATAGAATTTTGTCTGTCATTGCCAGAGGGATAGAGTTTAAAAACAGCGGGGTAATGCTGCACCTGTATAGGGTCCTGGTGAGGTCGCACCTGGAGTACTGTGTGCAGTTTTGGTCTCCTTACTTAAGAAGGGATATACTAGCACTGGACGGGGTGCAGATGAGATTCACTCGGTTGATTCCAGAGTTGAGAGGTTTGGAATATGAGATGAGACTGAGTAGGCTGGGATTAAACTCATTGGAATTCACAAGAATGAGGGGAGATCTTATGGAAACATACAAGATTATGAAGGGAATAGATAAGGTGGAGGCAGGGAGGTTGTTTCCACTGGCAGGTGAAACTAGGACTAGCGGGCATAGCCTCAAAATAAAGGAATCAGATGTAGGACTGAGGACAGGAGGAACTTCTTCACCCAAAGGGTTGGGAACCTGTGGAATTCCCTGCCCAGTGAAGCGGTTGAAGCTACCTCGCTGAATGTTTTTAAGGCAAGGCTAGATAAATTTATGAACAGTAAAGGAATTAAGGTTGATGGTGAGCGGGCGGGTAAGTGGAACTGAGTCTCAAAAAGATCAGCCATGATCTTATTGAATAGCGGGGCAGGCTCGAGGGGCCAGAGGGTCTACTCTTGCTCTTAGTTCTGATGTTCTTATGTTATAATGTTATTGTGCCTCACAAAAACCAGAGAAAAGAATATTTTAAGGCGATTGACACTGCATGACTAAAGACGCGCCAGCCAGAGGTTCTGAGGAAGGATCACCTGACCCGAAATGTTAACTCTGTTTTTTCCCTCACAGATGCTGCCAGACTTATTGAGCTTTTCCTGCAACTTTGCATTTTTTCCTGATTTGCAGCATCCGCAGTTCTTCCGGTTTTTACGATGTGTTTTGGTATTTATTTACAGGGGGCTCTTTATTTATAGCGAGCTGTGTCTTTGAGAGTTTATTTGTAAGGAGCCCTGTTTTATGGATAATTTACAGGTCGGTTTTGTGCTGGGGTGTATTGACAGGTGCTCTGTGTTTTCGCGTTTATTTGGAGGGAGCCCTGTGTTTTGCATTCTACTTCCTCGGGCATCTGTTTTAGAGGTCATTTAAAAGGGTCTGTGTATTTGAGGGTAGAATTACAGGGGGTCCTGTTTTACGGATTATTTGATTTAAGCTCCTTGTTTTACTGGTTATTGAAAGGGTTCTCTGTCAGAGGGCTTGTTTACAGGCGTCTCTGAGGGTTTATTTACTGGAAACACAGTTTTAGGGAGGCTTTGCAGGGTGTACTGTGTTTCAGCGTTTATTTACAAGGAGCTCTATATTTGATATGTAATTTACATGGGGATTTGTCTTTTATTGTTTCTTACTGGGGGCTCTGTTTTACATTTTAATTCCTGAGGAACCTTTCTTCGGTCATATGTAAAGAGGTCTCTGCGCTTGAGAGTGTAGTTACAGGCAGCTCTGTTTTTATCATTTGTTTAAATGAGGCTCTGCGTCTGAGATTATTTACAGAAAGCTTTGTGTTTCAGGCTTCATTATATATAAACGCTGAAACACAGACATCCCTGTAAATGAAGCTCTGTGTTTTAGGGTTTATTGATAGGGAGTTATGTGCCGCGGTGCTCTGTGGTTTACATTTTACTTCGTGAGGGAACTTTCTTCTGGTTTATTTAAAGGGTCTCTGTGCTTGACAGTGTATTTACAGGGGCCTTTTTTACCGTTTGTTTAAATGAGGCTCTGCGTCGGAGATTATTTCCAGGAAGCATTGTGTTTCAGGGTTCATTTACAGGGATGTGTGTGTTTTTGGGATTGTTTATAGTGAGCTCCGTGTTTAAAGGTTATTGAAAGGGGTCTCTGTTTTAGGGTTTGTTTGCAGGAGGCTGTTTCTTTATAGGTAGCTTTGTCTTTTTAGGGTTATTTCTAAGGGGCCCTGTCTTACGGATAATTTAGAGGTGGGCTAAGTGTTGGGGTGTAATTAAAGGTGCTCAGTGTTTTCGGATTTATTTAGACGTAGCCCTGTGTTTTACCTTATACTTCCTGGACAATGTGTGTTGGAGTTCATTTAAAGGGGTCTGTGTATTTGAGCGTATAATTACAGGGGGCTCTGTTGTTGAAGTTTGTTTAAATAGGACTGTGTGTTTATGAGTTATTTACAGTGAGGTCTGCGTTTTCCGGTTGCTGAGAGGGGTTTCTGTGTTTGAGGGCTTCTGTGCAGTCGGCTCCGTGTTTGAGGGCCAGGAGTACGGCTGAAGCTGGGTTCGGTTTGGGCCTGAGGCTACGGTTAGCGTAGGATGAATCTAGCGTTAGGGCTGATGGTTATGGTTTGGATTAGGCTTTGGGCTGAACTTAGGCTTCGGGCTAACGCAAGGGTTAGCGTTAGGGCTGAATCGAGGGTTAAGGTTAGGGATACTTCTGAGAGTAGGGAGAATGAAAGCAGCTTCGCACACCCAGAGCCGGAGGGAGAGCAACTGCGTATTCTACAGGAGACTCGGGATGTATTGTAAACTTAACAGCTCAAATAGTATTACAGATTCATATGATCCCATTACCAGGAGGCACTGCCACAGAACTGACCCGCTAACAATGAGGAATTTGCCTGGTCCAGGGAAGTTTTGAAGCACTGTCAGAGGGACAGAACTGCTGGAGAGCATTATAATCAGAGAGTGAGTACTGAGGTAGCGCCTCATTGTAAGAGGGTCAGAACTAAGGAAGTGCCTCACATTTATAGGGTCTGTAATGAGGTCATGCAGCAGTACCAGAGGGTCAGAACTGTTGGGGTGCATTATTGTGAGACGCTCAATACTGAGATAGTGTCTTATTCTCAAGGGGTAAGACTTGTGGAAGTGCCAAAAGACTGCAGCGCTGTGACAATGTCAGACTGAAGCACTCCCTCACTGTCAGATAGTCAGTCCTGTCAGAGCTTCAGTACTGAAGCAGTGCCTCATTGTCAAATGGTCCGCACTGAGGTATTGCAGCAGTGTCAGTGGGTCAGAACTGTGGGAGTGTGTCAGTAATAGGGTCAAGACTGAGGCTGAGCCTTATTCTAAATTCTTATTGGGGGAGTGATACAGAACTAAATTACATAATTTTTAAAAATGAGGCGTCGGCTGAATGTGATCCTCTGACAATTGTGCACTCCTTCAGTACTGACACTACAACATCGAGGGACAGCCTCAAACGGACCCTCTGACAATGAGGCATTCTCTCCGGCCAACAATCTTTAATTGTAAACTAATTTGTAATACTATTTGACCTGTTAATTTACAATACATCCCGAGTCCTCTGTAGAATACGCAGTTGCTCTCCCTCTGGTTCTGTCTCTGGGTATGCGAAGCTGCTTTCTTTCTCCCTGCCCCCAAAAAATAACCCTACCCCAAACCTTAACCCGAGATTCAGCCCTAACGCTAACCCTTGCGTAAGCTCTGAGCCGAACCTCAGGCCAAACCCTAATCCTAATCTTCGCCTCAGGCCGAACACAAACCATAACCCTCAGCTCCAGTGCTGACCCGAACCTCACCTCTAAAGCTAGCCTCAAGCCTTCACAAAAGCCCTCAAAAACCGAGCCCCCTGTAAATATACCCTCCGAAACCCATTTCAATAACCCGTAAAACGCGGAGCTCACAGTAAATAACCCCTAAAACACAGAGCCCCATTTAAACTAATATTAAAAACAAAGCCCCCTGTAATTATATCCTGGAGATACACGGACCCCTTTAAACACACATAACCCGGGAAGTAGAAGGTAAAACAAAGGACTCCGTCTAAATAAATCCGAAAACACTGAGCACGTGCAATGACACCCCACACTCAGCCCACCTGTAAATTATCCGTAAGACAGGGCCCCTTCCAAATTAACTTTGAAAAGATAGACGTACCGATAAATAACAGTCCCCGATAAATAAACCCGAAGACAGAGACGCCTTTCAGTAACCTGTAAAATATGGATCACCGTAAATAATCCCTAAAACACAGAGCATCGTGTACAGATACCCTAAAACACAGACATCCCTGTAAATGAACTCTGAAACACACAGCCTCCTGTGTATATTCTCCATCGCAGAGTCTCATTTGAAAATATACTAAAAACAGAGCCCCCTGTAAATACACCCTTAAAAACAGAGACACCTTTATATATAATCGAAGAAAGGTCCCTCAGGAAATAAAATGTGAAAGACACAGCCCTCAGTGAGAAAACATAAAAGAACGAGTCCCCTCGAAGTAAAATGTAAAATATAGAGCTCCCAGTACATAAACCCTGAAACAGTGCCCCCTGCAAATCCTCCCTAAAACTAAGCCTCCTGCAATTAAACTCTCAGAGGCGACCCTAAAACACAGAGCCTCCAATTAATAAAGCCTAAAACAGAAGCCCACTGTAAATCAACACGAAATAAGACAGCCCCCACTACAGCACGGCGAATTGCTCGGATGGAGATAGTACAACATAGTCTGAGGCAATGCCTCTTTGAAAAAGAGTCAGTAATGGGGAGGTGTAGTGTCGGAAGATGGTCATTGTTGAGGTAGCGCCTCATTGCACTCGGGTCAGGACTGAGGGAGCGCCTCATTGTACTCGGGTCAGGATTGAGGGAGCGCCTCATTGTTAGCGGGTCAGCAGTGAGGGAGTGCCTCATTGTCAGTGTTTCAGGACTGAGGGAGCGCCTCATTGTACTAGGGTAAGGAATGAGGGAGCACCACATTGTCAGCGGGTCAGGACTGGGGGAGCGCCTCATTGTCAGCGGGTCAGGACTGAGGGAGCGCCTCATTGTCACTGTTTCGGGACTGAGGGAGCACCTCATTGTACTCGGGTCAGGACTGAGGGAGCGCCTCATTGTCAGCGGGTCCGGACTGGGGGAGTGCCTCATTGTCAGCGGGTCAGGACTGAGGGAGCGCCTCATTGTCAGCCGGTCCGGACTGAGGTATTTGAAGCAGTGCAATGAAGGGTGTGGGTCCTTTTATTCTTTTAAAGTTAGAGAATGCCAGAAAGCTTATCAACGCTATATGATTTGATTGGGTTGGGAATTACTTAATGACAGCAGAAAGTTTCGTAGCCTGATTACCGCGGCTGGCTCTTGAGATTTCACTATTGCCAGTTTACTCATTCTTTCATTCAATTTCACGGAAGCGCTACTTTGAGAGTAGCTTCCTTAAAGGGAACGCGGACCCTATTCAATATGCATCTAACAGAGACGTGGTAACGCCAAAAACGTGTTTGATGTCCCGCAAGATATTCAAGTCCTGGGAGACTTTTGTTGAGGACTGATTAACATTATTATTTTTCATAGTTTCGGGTGACACGATGGATAGGATCGTATTGTTCTGAATAGATTCGGAAATTAACACATACTCAGGAATTGACACTGATGTAGACTAAAGTTTGGACACTGTTAGCAACAATGGTCCAAACTGTGAAATGGCAGTAATGAGGTGGAAGGAACATTTTAATTTCGTCTCCCTGTATTAGTGAAAAGTACGGTAAGATGGCAGTTTTATGAATGAATGAATGAAAAGCGGTAATAGTAAACAAAGTACGCTAATGAGTGGTCAGTAAAGTTATGAATGAATGAGAGCGTGAGAATGGTCATATGGAGCGCCTGTGGGTGCATTGGTAAAGAGAATCTTGATTACAACAGTAAAGAGGCTTATGATATAGGGTCACACAAAAACCACAGAAAAAGATATTTTACGGCGATTGACTCTGTATTACTAAAGACACGCCAGCCAGACTCCGGAAGCCTTGTTAAGTGCTAACCGCTATGAGTAAACAGGGCAGACCACAGGATATTCAGGGGCAAAGGTTATAAGATAAGCAAGTGACCACATGAGCGAACGGCTACCGCGTGTTTGAATCCGACTGGTAAATATGTGATACACAACCATTTGATCTAACTGACTGCCCAGTTAATTGAAAACCGAAGGAACTGCAGATGCTGTAAATCAGGAACA
>NW_025976027.1:0-7632 GCF_021869965.1 Rhincodon typus | reverse complement strand
CCCATTTCTGAAGAAGGGTCTAGGCCCGAAACGTCAGCTTTCCTGCTCCTCTGATGCTGCTTGGCCTGCTGTATTCATCCAGCTCTATACCTTGTTATCTCAGACTCTCCAGCATCTGCAGTTCCTACTATACGTAAAGGATGATCTTAATTGGGATCGTATCTATTATGGAACGTATAAACCCAGCAAAATAGTGCAAATTAAAATTTCCTAGGTACCTGAGAAGGATCACAGATTCGAACTTGTCACAAGTAACTTTTAAATGATAGCAGGTGGTGCCTTGAGCATGAAACTGCAAAAGGGCACTGACAGGTTGGAGGAGTGGACAGGTATGTGGCAGATGAAGTTCAATGTGGAGAAGATTGAGGTGATACCTTTTTGTACAAGGTACATGGAGAGACAAAATAAAATAATAGGTACTCTTCTAAAGAGCAGGAGCAGATTGACCTGAGTCTATACGTGCATTAGTTATTAAAAGTGGCAGGACAGGCGGAGACCAGTTAATGAAGCGTACAGTAATCAAGGCTTCATTAATAGAGGCATAGAGTACAAAGGGAGGGAGGTTATGCTTATATAGGTCACACATTAGACCTCAGCTAGAGTATTGTGTGCAGTTCTGGGTGCCAGATTTTCGGAAGGATGTGAATGAATTTGAGAGAATGCAGCAAAGCTTTATGAGAAAGACAGCAGGAAAGAAAAACTTCAAGTTTGAGAATAAATTAGAAAAGCTGGAACTGTTTTTCCTTGGAGAGGAGAAAGTTCAGCAGAGATCTGGTGGAAGCATTCAAAGACATGAAGGAACTGGACATAATGGATTGGGATAAACCATTCTCACTCATGAACATATTGAGAACCAGAGGGCATAGCCAGTGTTTTGGAAAAGAAGCAAGTGTAAGATTGGAGAAATCTTTTTCACACAGCCTGGGAGTGTGGTGGAGGCAGGATCAATTGAAGGCTTTAGATAAGTAGCTAAATTGAAACAATATACAGCTATGGGGTAAAGGCAGAAGATTAACTCTCAGTTAAAAAGTGCAGGGAGCTGGTGCAGACACATGGCTTCTGTACCATACATGGCTTTGGGATTCACTGACATTTACAGAAAAACAAGTCTTTATTTCATTCCCGGTGAATTAGAGATGGTGTGTGACATACATCAAAATATCATTTGGTGTTTTTACACTGGCTAATGGAACACTACCTCGATTAACACCAGCAAGATTCCCCCTAATGGTAGAGATGAAGGCCGTTAAATTTGATGGGGTCCACCAGTGGAGTCCACTGCTGTAGTTATCACAGGAGACCAGTGGAAACACAAGGGTGGTGCTGGTGGCTAAAAACTGCAAATTTTCAGGGCCGAAGTATCCTTGCTGTTTGACAAGAAAATGACCAGCCCTTCGAATGATAACACATGAGGCCTTAAGTGCAAATAATTTCAGATCTAATGAAATCTTTTTAGAAAAAGGCATTCAAAGGGACTTTGCAATGGAAATGAAAATGACCAGTATAAGTGTCAAAAGGAGAAATTTGCAGAGCAAAAGCAGGGGGAGGGGATGAAATTGGATGACGCTTTCAAAGAGCAAGCATTGACACATGGTGGGCCAAATCCTGCCATGCATGGTCCTGTTAAGATGAACAATGTTTCTGAATTAACAAAAGATGTAGCGAACGTCTCATTAGCATGTTTTCATTCAGGATCTATCACTCTACTGATGGGGGGCCTTGGTGGGTGGGGATGGGGAGAGTCATTTCTTTCTCCTGCAAGTGATATGCACAAGAGGTTGTAAGAGAAGCTGCACCATTCCCACAGTCAAACCCTAATGCAGCCAGCCTAATTGCAAGCATTGAAAAGCTGAAGGAACAGGTGAAATCAGTGGGAGGTCCACAGTGCGTGGATGTGTTTCCATCACAAACACTGAGGAAAATCATTAAGCTATTAAGTGTCAGCCAAGGTTTACTGGCTTCCATTCAACTGTACCAAACATTTACAGCAAATGCAGCTGTAACGTCCTTGCCACTACAAAGATACCAGTTAAATACAACTGGTTATTAAATCCCATTTCAATTGTTAATCATTTGGCACTCATAAAAATACCATTAGATTTGAGACAAAGCACAGTCACCATGTGTGTATCAGATCTCCATACGTAGCTCAGTAGACAGAACCCAAACTTTAACTCAGATTATCACGGGGTTTAGTGAATTGAGCTTAGTGTCCACCTGATCCTCCTGACACAGCAGTGAGGGAATGCTCCTGCTTCTCTCCTGCATTGGAGTCGTAGCCCCAAGTCTTCAACGCAAGTCGCTGAAGTGAGACTGTGATTCCACCAGCTTCTAACTCAGAGGTGAGAGTGCTACCATCTGAGCTCTGACTGGGCTGAATCGCAGAGATTTGTAGGGGAGTTTATTAACACACAATGATCCAAGTGCTATTGGAGCAGCAAATTTAAGTAGCTTAAGGATTGCAAATCATCGCTAGTTGTTGACCAGTTTGAACTCATTCTTAACTTCCATGGGAGCTTGATTCAGTTTCTGTCTTTGCACATCAACATGTACAGAAAGCCATATCAATAATTAACAATACATCAATCAGTCCTTCCACTGTTTTCTTCTCAATATTAAGGAGATAACAATACTTGTTCCATTGTTCATTCAGGTTTAGGGGAGGTGATGGTCTAGTGGTATTATTGCTGGACTGATAATCCAGAGACCCAGATAACGTTCTGGGGACCTGGTTCAAATCCTGCCGTGGCTGAATGTGAAATTTGAATTCAATAAAAAAAATCTGGAAATAAAAGTGCAATGATGACTGTGTATCATCGATTGTCAGGAGAAACGCATCTGCTTCACTAATGTCCTTACCTGGTCTGGCCTATATGTGGCTCCAGACCCACAAAATTGTGGCTGGCTCTTAACTACCTTCTGGTCAATTAGGGTTGGGCACTGCCTAGCCAGCAATGCCCACATCCCATGAACAAATAAAGGGAAAAGAATATGCACCATCCATCTCATTGTACTATTATTGGCTCATACAAATGACAAAGTTGATAGATGAGGGAAGGGAAGTGACAAAGTTGATAGATGAGGGAAGGGCTGTAGATGTCATATACATGTACTTCAGTAAGGCATTTGATAAGGCTCCCCATGGTAGGCTGATGGAGAAAGTGAAGTTGCATGGGGTCCAGGGTGTACTAGCTAGATGGATAGAGAACTGGCTGGGCAACAGGAGACAGAGAGTTGTAGTGGAAGGGAGTTTTTCAAATTGGAGAACTGTGACCAGTGGTGCTCCACAGGGATTCATGTTGGGACCACTGTTGACTGTGATATACATAAATGATCTGGAGGAAGGTATAGATGGTCTGATTAGCAAGTTTGCAGATGACACTAAGATTGGTGGAGGAGCAGATAGTGAAGGGGACTGTCGGAGAATGCAGCAGAATATAGATAGATTGGAGAGTTGGGCGGAGAAATGGCAGATGGAGTTCAATCCAGGCAAATGCGAGGTGATGCATTTTGGAAGATCCCATTCAAGAGCGAACTATACAGTAAATGGAAAAGCCCTGGGGAAAATTGGTGCACAGAGAGATCTGGGTGTTCAGGTCCATTGTACCCTGAAGGTGGCAACACAGGTCGATAGAGTGGTCAAGAAGGCATACGGCATGCTTTCATTCATCGGATGGGGCATTGAGTACAAGAGTTGGCAGGTCATGTTACAGTTGTATAGGACTTTGGTTCGACCACATTTGGAATACTGTGTACAGTTCTGGTCACCACATTTCCAAAAGGATGTGGATGCTTTGTAAAGGGTGCAGAGGAGGTTCACCAGGATGTTGCCTGGTGTGGAGGGTGCTAGCTATGAAGAGAGGTTGAGTAGATTAGGCTTATTTACATTAGAAAGACAGAGGTTGAGGGGGGACCTGATTGAGGTCTACAAAATCATGAGAGGTATAGACAGGGTGGATAGCAAGAAGCTTTTTCCCAGAGTGGGGGACTCAATTACTAGGGGTCACAATTTCAAGGTGAGAGGGGAAAAGTTTAAGGGAGATATGCGTGGAAAGTTCTTTACGCAGAGGATGGTGGGTGCCTGGAATGCGTTGCCAGCGGAGGTGGTAGAGGTGGGCACGATAGTGTCATTTAAGATGTATCTAGACAGATACATGAATGGGCAGGGAGCAGAGGGATACAGATCCTTGGAAAATAGGCTACAGGTTTAGATAGAGGATCTGGATCGGCGCAGGCTTGGAGGGCCGAAGGGCCTGTTCCTATGCTGTAATTTTCTTTGTTCTTTGTTCTTTATACCTCCAGCACCCTTGTGGGCAAAATTTTATAATGTACAAAGAAGGCTGACTATTGAAGTCTGGCCCAGCAATATCGAAACAAATCTTTATAATATCTTAGTTTTAAATGCCACTGTATGTTTCAATGCTATTTTACAAGATATTTACAATGAAGCTTTTCACTTGATAAGATACAAAAGGTAAGCATCCACTCCAACACATTTGTACATTCTCTATAAAAACTTAGCCAAATAAATCTCAATCTCCAGATCGTGGCTCTTTTTTCTATTTTTAAAGTTATGACTTGAACTACATCGATCATTCTTTCAGGCATTTCAATCGCGAACAGCCTGCTATGTAATGGTGCCTCTCATTCCTTTGCAATTCATCAAGGTTCCTTCAACAGCACTTCCAAACCCATGATCTGTACCACCTAGAAGGACAAGATCTGTAGATACACGATAACACCACCCCCTACAAATTCCCCTCCAAGTCACTCAACATACCGACTTGGAAATAGATCACCATTTCTTCACCATCACTGAATCAGAACAGCGCTATGGGTGTACTTACAGCTCAAGGATGGTAACGGTTCGAGAAGGCAGCTCACCGCTACCTTCAAGGGCAATTAGGGATGGGCAATAAATGCTGCCCTCATCAGTGACATCTGCATCCCATGATTGATTGTCACATGTACCGAAATACAGTGAAAAGGTATGTTTACGAGCGGTACAGGCAGATCATAGAAGCAAAAGATGATGCACAGATCAAAAATATTTAGACAGAGGCATACAGGTCACATTGTACAGGGCGTGCACTAGACGAGATCAACGTAAGCAAGATCAGCGTTATTTGAGGCTAGAGAGACCATTCATCAGTCTGATAACAGCCGGGAGGAAACTGTACAAGCAGTCCTGGAGACGGTTTTCTGTTGCCTCGGACCACCTTGGACCAACACTGTCCTTCTTTTCATGGAGGATTCTCCCATTTCATCTTCTGCTTGTAATCAGGGAGGAGGAACACAGCGCTGCGGTCAGAATTTCCGAAGTGTGGGAGGGGATTGAGCAGTAGGCGTCTTTGATGGTTGTGTAGCAGTGGTCCAGAATGTTCAGTCTTGCGGTGGGGCAGGAGATGTGCTGGTAGTACTTTGGCATCACCTGCTTGAGGTTGGCTTGGCTGAAGGTGCCGGCCACAGTGAGTAGGGCCTCGAGGAATATTGTCTCGAGCGTGTCTGTGGCAGTGTAAATCACACGTAGGGGCATACTTCACATCCGCGTGGGGCGGTGTGTGAACAGCTGTCAGGATGGTGGAGGTGAACTCTCGTGGGGCTTTTGCTGTGGTATTTTTTTAAAACTTTGTTCTTGTGAATGAATAAATAAGCAAATCACTTTGAGTTCGTTTCCTTTGGATATTGACTCTTCTGCCACTGGAAGAAGTTTCTTGCATTTATGCTATCGAAACCATTTATGATTTTGAACACTTCTACCAAATCTCCTCTTAAACATCTTTGTTGTAAGGCAAACAAACACAACTTCCTCTAGCTTTTCAATGAACAGAACTCATACCAAGTAACATTCACAGCTAAGATAACAAGGTGTAGAGCTGGATGAACACAGCAGGCCAAGCACCATCAGAGGAGCAGGAAAGCTGACGTTTCCGGTCTGGACCCTTCTTCAGAGCTGTTTGTTTTTTGTGAGTTATATGTCATCTGTGAACTTCAAAATTATGCTCTGCATAATCAGCTTTTTGTATTTGTTGCAATTGGAGCAGTCACCTTACTGTCAACTCCTGGCTATGCCAGTTTGTACTTTCAAATCTCGGGAGTAGACCCCTCATTATTCAACTACGCCGAAGCTGTAAGTGAACTTGAAAGTTACACTTAACAAGTGAACTTGAAATAAGGAAATTGATAAAGTCAGAAGTTACATAACACCAGGTTATAGTCCAACAGGAATACTACATTTAAGGAAAGCTATGAAGACATTGGAGAATGGAGAAATGGTTCACCAGAATGGTTCTAAGATGAAAAACTTCAATTTTGTGAATAGATTGGACAAGTTGGGAATGTTTTCATAGAGTCAGTGATGTACAGCATGGAATCAGATACTTTGGTCCAACTTGTCCGTGCCGACCAGAGATCCTAAACTGATCTGGCCCCATTGGCCAGCATTTGGCCCATATCCCTCTAACCCCTTCCTATTCATATACCCATTCAGATGCATTTTAAATGTTGCAATTATACCAACCTCTACCACTTCATCTGGCAGCTCATTCCATACAAGCACCACCCTCTGGATGAAAAAGTTGCTCCTCAGATCCCTTTTAAATCTTTTCCTCTCACCTTAAACCTATGCCCTCTAGTTTTGGACTCTCCTATTCCAGGGAAAGACTTTGGCTATTCACCCTATCCATGCCCCTCATGATTTTATACACCTCCATAAGGTCACCCCTCAGCCTCTGACATTCCAGGGAAAACAGCTTACGGCTATTCAGCCCCTCCTCTAGCTCAAACGCCCCAGTCCCAGCAACATCCTTGTAAGTCTTTTCTGATCCTAACATTAAGTCCAAATCATTAACCTACATCACAAACAACAAGTGCCCCAGCACCAAGTTCTGCAGAATCCCACTGGAAACAGACTTCCAGTCACTGAAACATCATTTTACCATCACCCTCTGCTTCCTGCCTCTCAAGCCAATTTTGAGTCTAATGCCCTTGAAGAGGGCAGCAGAGTGGTGACGCTGATTCGCTGACATGGGGAAGATCTGCATCAGTGCAGTCACTGCTTCCAGAAGGTGGTTTGCGGAGGAGCGATTGTCAAGTGCACCACTGCACTTCTCTCTTAAGACCTTCTTTGCAAAGGTGTGTTTCAGAAGGAGATGTGTGATGGTCTTTTCACTCGCCCACAGCCACTCTGAGGGCAGAGTGTGGAGAAGGAGACAGGCTGGGTGTACATGAAGGATCTCACATGTAGATGGTTTTTATTTTAAATAGCCCGCCTTGACAACGAACAGACCACAGTCAGTTCACCTGACTGCAGCCCACACCTATATAAATCACAATTTCAGTTGTGGAAATTTCAATTGATCCTTAACCTTGAGGGAAAGAATTCTATATTTTCACTCCCTTATCTGTGAAAAAGTGAGATATACGTGTGAATGGCAGAACTAGTTAGGGACATACAAGAGTAGACCATTCAGCCCATCATACCTGCCCATCATTCAACACGTAGCCAGGAGGCTGCTGAGCTCTGAGGCCGAAGGATTCACCAACCAAATAGAATTATGGGACAACAAGGTGCAGGGCTGGATGAACACAGCAGGCCAAGCAGCATCATAGGAGCAGAGAGGCTGACGTTTC
>NW_025976026.1:0-7632 GCF_021869965.1 Rhincodon typus | reverse complement strand
ACTTTAAGGGCATTTAAATGGTCATTGGATAAACATATGGATGATAATGGAATAGTTTAGGTTAGATGGGCTTCAGTTTGGTTTCACAAGTCGGCGCAACATCGAGGGCCGAAGGGCCTGTACTGCGCTGTAATGTTCTATGTTCTATGTTCTAAACCCTTCCTGTTCATGTACCCATCTAGATGCCTTTTAAATGATGTAATTGTACCAGCCTTCACCATTTCCTCTGGCAGCTCATTCCATTCAACACCACCCTCTGCATGAAAAAGTTGCTCCTTCGGTCTCTTTTAAATCTTTCCCCTCTCACCTTGAACCTATGCCCCATTGTTTTAGACTCCACCACCCCCCCCCCCCCCCCCCCCCCCCCATCCCAGGGAAAAGACTCTGTCTAGTCACCCTATCCATGCCCCTCATGATTTTATAAACCACTATAAGGTCACCCCCTCAGATGCTCCAGGGAAAAATGCCCCAGCCTATTCAGTCTCTCCCTATAGCTGAAACCCTGACAATGTTCTTGTAAATCTTTTCTGAACCCTTTCAAATTTCACAACATCCTTCCTATTGTAGGGTGACCAGAATTGCACACAGTGTTCCAAAAGTGGCCTAACCAATGTCCTGTACAACTGCAAAGTGACCTCCCAGCTCCTATACTCAATGCACTGACCAATAAAGACAAGCGTACCAAACGCCTTCTTCACTACCCTATCTACCTGCAACTCCACTTTGAAGGAACTATGAACCTGCATTCCAAGGTCTCTTTGTTCAGCAACACTCCCCAGGACCTTACCATTAAGTGTATAAGTCCTGCACTGGTTTGCCTTCCCAAAATGCAGCACCTCACATTTATCTAAGTTAAACTCCATCTGTCACTCCTCGGCCCATTGACCCATCTGATCAAGATCCCGTTGTACTCTGAGGTAACCTTCTTCACTGTCCACTATACCTCCACTACACTTACTAACCATACCTCCAATGTACACATTGTTTACATAAATGATGAAAAGTAGTGGACCCAGCACCGATCCTTATGGCACTCCACTGGTCACAGGCCTCCAGTCTGAAAAGCAATCCTCCACCACCACCCTCTGTCTCCTACCTTTGAGCCAGTTCTGTATCCAGATGGCTAGTTCTTCCTGTATTCCATATGATCTAACCTTACTAACCAGTCTCTCATGAGGAACCTCGTTGAACGCCTTACTGAAGTCCATATAGATCACGTCCACCACGCTGCCCTCATCAATCCTCTTTGTGACTTCTTCAAAAAGCTCAATCAAGTTAGTGATATAATTTCCCACGCACAAAGTCAATTGTTTCAGCGGCGGGAGTCCGGGAGGAAGCGCGAGGGCAGCCTGGGAAGGTAAGCTTTTCGATTATAAAAGTCTTACCTCGCGTGACTCCATTTTTGGAGTAAGTGAGGTAATATATTTGGGCGGTTGCTTTACCCGAAACTACCTAGGTAGTGTCTCCCACCCATCCTCCTCCTCTAACCGAAAAGAAGAGGTTCTGAGAGCTGACTTGGTAAGGGTACTAGTTTTTTTTTAAATAGTCTGTTTGGGAATTCAGAACAGTGGGAATGGATGTTAGGGCAGTTGCATGCTCCTCCTGTAGAATGTGCGAGGTAAGGGTCACCACTAGTGTCCCCACTGACTTCATCTGCGGGAAGTGCACCCAACTCCAGCTCCTCGGGAACTGGAGCTGGAGCTGGATGAAATTCGGATCATTCGGGAGGCTGAGGGGGTAATTGAGAGGAGTTACAGGGAGGTAGTCACACCTCAGGTACAGGAAAAAAGTAGATGGGTTACAGTCAGGGGACGGAAAGGGAACAGGCAGACAGTGCAGGGATCTCCTGTGGCCGTTCCCCTCAAAAACAAGTATACCGTTTTGGATACTGTTGGGGGGGACGACTTACCAGGGGTAAGCCATGGGGTACAGGTCTCTGGCACAGAGTCTGTCCCTGTTGCTCAGAAGGGAAGGGGGGACAGGAGGAGAGCATTAGTCATTGGGGACTCCATAGTTAGGGGGACAGATAGGAGATTCTGTGGGAACGAGAGAGACTCGCGGTTGGTGTGTTGCCTCCCAGGTGCCAGGGTCCGTGATGTCTCGGATCGTGTTTTCGGGATCCTTAAGAGGGAGGGGGAGCAGCCCCAAGTCGTGGTCCACATAGGCACCAACGACATAGGTAGGAAAAGGGATGGGGATGTAAGGCAGAAATTCAAGGAGCTAGGGTGGAAGCTTAGAGCTAGAACAAACAGGAGAAGGAGGACGGAGAAGGAAACTGCAGGGGCTGGGCTCAATTGAAATGTGGAGCTTGTTCAAGGAACAGCTACTGCGTGTCCTTGAGAAGTATGTACCTGTCAGGCAGGGAGGAAGTGGTCGAGCGAGGGAACCGTGGTTTACTAAAGAAGTTGAATCTTTTGTCAAGAGGAAGAAGGAGGCTTATGTAGAGATGAGGCGTGAAGGCTCAGTTAGGGCGCTTGAGAGTTACAAGTTAGCCAGGAAGGACCTAAAGAGAGAGCTAAGAAGAGCCAGGAGGGGATATGAGAAGTCTTTAGCAGATAAGATCAAGGAAAACCCTAAAGCTTTCTATAGGTATGTCAGGAATAAAAGAATGATTAGAGTAAGATTAGGGCCAGTCAAGGACAGTAGTGGGAAGTTGTGCGTGGAGTCTGAAGAGATAGGAAAGGCGCTAAATGCATACTTTTCGTCAGTATTCACACAGGAAAAAGACAATGTTGTCGAGGAGAATACTGAGATACAGTCTATTAGACTAGACGGGATTGAGGTTCATAAGGAGGAGGTGTTAGCAATTCTGGAAGGTGTGAAAATAGATAAGTCCCCTGGGCCGGATGGGATTTATCCTAGGATTCTCTGGGAAGCTACAGAGGAGATTGCAGAGCCTTTGGCTTTGATCTTTATGTCGTCATTGTCTTCAGGAATAGTGCCAGAAGATGGAGACTAGCAAATGTTGTCCCCTTGTTCAAGAAGGGGAGTAGAGACAACCCTGGTAATTATAGACCAGTGAGCCTTACTTCGGTTGTGGGTAAAGTGTTGGAAAGGATTATAAGAGATAGGATTTATAATCATCTAGAAAGGAATAATTTGATTAGGGATAGTCAACACGGTTTTGTGAAGGGTAGGTCGTGCCTCACAAACCTTATTGAGTTCTTCGAGAAGGTGACCAAACAGGTGGATGAGGGTAAAGCGGTTGATGTGGTGTATATGGATTTCAGTAAAGCATTTGATGAGGTTCCCCATGGTAGGCTATTGCAGAAAATACGGAGGCATGGGATTGAGGGTGATTTAGCGGTTTGGATCAGAAATTGGCTAGCTGTAAGAAGACAGAGGGTGGTGGTTGATGGGAAATGTTCATCCTGGAGTTCAGTTACTAGTGGTGTACCTCAAGGATCTGTTTTGGGGCCACTGCTGTTTGTCATTTTTATAAATGACCTGGATGAGGGCGTAGAAGGATGGGTTAGTAAATTTGCGGATGACACCAAAGTCGGTGGAGTTGTGGATAGTGCGGAAGGATGTTGCAGGTTACAGAGGGACATAGATAAGCTGCAGAGCTGGGCTGAAAGGTGGCAAATGGAGTTTAATGCGGAAAAGTGTGAGGTGATTCACTTTGGAAGGAGTAACAGGAATACAGAGTACTGGGCTAATGGTAAGATTCTTGGTAGTGTGGATGAGCAGAGAGATCTCGGTGTCCATGTGCATAGATCACTGAAAGTTGCCACCCAGGTTGATAGCGTTGTTAAGAAGGCGTACAGTATGTTAGGTTTTATTGGTAGAGGGATTGAGTTTCGGAGCCATGAGGTCATGTTGCAGCTGTACAAAACTCTGGTGCGGCCGCACTTGGAGTATTGCGTACAGTTCTGGTCACCGCATTATAGGAAGGATGTGGAAGCATTGGAAAGGGTGCAGAGGAGATTTACCAGGATGTTGCCTGGTATGGAGGGAAGGTCTTATGAGGAAAGGCTGAGGGACTTGAGGCTGTTTTCGTTAGAGAGAAGAAGGTTAAGAGGTGACTTGATAGAGACATACAAGATGATCAGAGGATTAGATAGGGTGGACAGTGGGAGCCTTTTTCCTCGGATGGTGATGGCTAGCACGAGGGGACATAGCTTTAAATTGAGGGGTGATAGATATAGGACAGATGTCAGAGGTAGGTTCTTTACTCAGAGAGTAGTAAGGGCGTGGAATGCCCTGCCTGCAAAAATAGTAGACTCGCCAACTTTAAGGGCATTTAAATGGTCATTGGATAAACATATGGATGATAATGGAATAGTTTAGGTTAGATGGGCTTCAGTTTGGTTTCACAAGTCGGCGCAACATCGAGGGCCGAAGGGCCTGTACTGCGCTGTAATGTTCTATGTTCTATGTTCTAAACCCTTCCTGTTCATGTACCCATCTAGATGCCTTTTAAATGATGTAATTGTACCAGCCTTCACCATTTCCTCTGGCAGCTCATTCCATTCAACACCACCCTCTGCATGAAAAAGTTGCTCCTTCGGTCTCTTTTAAATCTTTCCCCTCTCACCTTGAACCTATGCCCCATTGTTTTAGACTCCACCACCCCCCCCCCCCCCCCCCCCCCCCCATCCCAGGGAAAAGACTCTGTCTAGTCACCCTATCCATGCCCCTCATGATTTTATAAACCACTATAAGGTCACCCCCTCAGATGCTCCAGGGAAAAATGCCCCAGCCTATTCAGTCTCTCCCTATAGCTGAAACCCTGACAATGTTCTTGTAAATCTTTTCTGAACCCTTTCAAATTTCACAACATCCTTCCTATTGTAGGGTGACCAGAATTGCACACAGTGTTCCAAAAGTGGCCTAACCAATGTCCTGTACAACTGCAAAGTGACCTCCCAGCTCCTATACTCAATGCACTGACCAATAAAGACAAGCGTACCAAACGCCTTCTTCACTACCCTATCTACCTGCAACTCCACTTTGAAGGAACTATGAACCTGCATTCCAAGGTCTCTTTGTTCAGCAACACTCCCCAGGACCTTACCATTAAGTGTATAAGTCCTGCACTGGTTTGCCTTCCCAAAATGCAGCACCTCACATTTATCTAAGTTAAACTCCATCTGTCACTCCTCGGCCCATTGACCCATCTGATCAAGATCCCGTTGTACTCTGAGGTAACCTTCTTCACTGTCCACTATACCTCCACTACACTTACTAACCATACCTCCAATGTACACATTGTTTACATAAATGATGAAAAGTAGTGGACCCAGCACCGATCCTTATGGCACTCCACTGGTCACAGGCCTCCAGTCTGAAAAGCAATCCTCCACCACCACCCTCTGTCTCCTACCTTTGAGCCAGTTCTGTATCCAGATGGCTAGTTCTTCCTGTATTCCATATGATCTAACCTTACTAACCAGTCTCTCATGAGGAACCTCGTTGAACGCCTTACTGAAGTCCATATAGATCACGTCCACCACGCTGCCCTCATCAATCCTCTTTGTGACTTCTTCAAAAAGCTCAATCAAGTTAGTGATATAATTTCCCACGCACAAAGTCAATTGTTTCAGCGGCGGGAGTCCGGGAGGAAGCGCGAGGGCAGCCTGGGAAGGTAAGCTTTTCGATTATAAAAGTCTTACCTCGCGTGACTCCATTTTTGGAGTAAGTGAGGTAATATATTTGGGCGGTTGCTTTACCCGAAACTACCTAGGTAGTGTCTCCCACCCATCCTCCTCCTCTAACCGAAAAGAAGAGGTTCTGAGAGCTGACTTGGTAAGGGTACTAGTTTTTTTTTAAATAGTCTGTTTGGGAATTCAGAACAGTGGGAATGGATGTTAGGGCAGTTGCATGCTCCTCCTGTAGAATGTGCGAGGTAAGGGTCACCACTAGTGTCCCCACTGACTTCATCTGCGGGAAGTGCACCCAACTCCAGCTCCTCGGGAACTGGAGCTGGAGCTGGATGAAATTCGGATCATTCGGGAGGCTGAGGGGGTAATTGAGAGGAGTTACAGGGAGGTAGTCACACCTCAGGTACAGGAAAAAAGTAGATGGGTTACAGTCAGGGGACGGAAAGGGAACAGGCAGACAGTGCAGGGATCTCCTGTGGCCGTTCCCCTCAAAAACAAGTATACCGTTTTGGATACTGTTGGGGGGGACGACTTACCAGGGGTAAGCCATGGGGTACAGGTCTCTGGCACAGAGTCTGTCCCTGTTGCTCAGAAGGGAAGGGGGGACAGGAGGAGAGCATTAGTCATTGGGGACTCCATAGTTAGGGGGACAGATAGGAGATTCTGTGGGAACGAGAGAGACTCGCGGTTGGTGTGTTGCCTCCCAGGTGCCAGGGTCCGTGATGTCTCGGATCGTGTTTTCGGGATCCTTAAGAGGGAGGGGGAGCAGCCCCAAGTCGTGGTCCACATAGGCACCAACGACATAGGTAGGAAAAGGGATGGGGATGTAAGGCAGAAATTCAAGGAGCTAGGGTGGAAGCTTAGAGCTAGAACAAACAGGAGAAGGAGGACGGAGAAGGAAACTGCAGGGGCTGGGCTCAATTGAAATGTGGAGCTTGTTCAAGGAACAGCTACTGCGTGTCCTTGAGAAGTATGTACCTGTCAGGCAGGGAGGAAGTGGTCGAGCGAGGGAACCGTGGTTTACTAAAGAAGTTGAATCTTTTGTCAAGAGGAAGAAGGAGGCTTATGTAGAGATGAGGCGTGAAGGCTCAGTTAGGGCGCTTGAGAGTTACAAGTTAGCCAGGAAGGACCTAAAGAGAGAGCTAAGAAGAGCCAGGAGGGGATATGAGAAGTCTTTAGCAGATAAGATCAAGGAAAACCCTAAAGCTTTCTATAGGTATGTCAGGAATAAAAGAATGATTAGAGTAAGATTAGGGCCAGTCAAGGACAGTAGTGGGAAGTTGTGCGTGGAGTCTGAAGAGATAGGAAAGGCGCTAAATGCATACTTTTCGTCAGTATTCACACAGGAAAAAGACAATGTTGTCGAGGAGAATACTGAGATACAGTCTATTAGACTAGACGGGATTGAGGTTCATAAGGAGGAGGTGTTAGCAATTCTGGAAGGTGTGAAAATAGATAAGTCCCCTGGGCCGGATGGGATTTATCCTAGGATTCTCTGGGAAGCTACAGAGGAGATTGCAGAGCCTTTGGCTTTGATCTTTATGTCGTCATTGTCTTCAGGAATAGTGCCAGAAGATGGAGACTAGCAAATGTTGTCCCCTTGTTCAAGAAGGGGAGTAGAGACAACCCTGGTAATTATAGACCAGTGAGCCTTACTTCGGTTGTGGGTAAAGTGTTGGAAAGGATTATAAGAGATAGGATTTATAATCATCTAGAAAGGAATAATTTGATTAGGGATAGTCAACACGGTTTTGTGAAGGGTAGGTCGTGCCTCACAAACCTTATTGAGTTCTTCGAGAAGGTGACCAAACAGGTGGATGAGGGTAAAGCGGTTGATGTGGTGTATATGGATTTCAGTAAAGCATTTGATGAGGTTCCCCATGGTAGGCTATTGCAGAAAATACGGAGGCATGGGATTGAGGGTGATTTAGCGGTTTGGATCAGAAATTGGCTAGCTGTAAGAAGACAGAGGGTGGTGGTTGATGGGAAATGTTCATCCTGGAGTTCAGTTACTAGTGGTGTACCTCAA
>NW_025976025.1:0-7632 GCF_021869965.1 Rhincodon typus | reverse complement strand
AGGACAACTGGAATACTCCCATCTGTTATTTGACCCACTTTTCTGAGTAAGGATACACTGGCTTTGTGGCAGACTGGAGAAAGTTAATTGAACTGATATCGAGTATGAAGGGTTTGTCCTATGGGGACAGTTTGAATATGCTGCCCCTGTAAGGTGTGGAATTTAGAAGAATCAGAGGTGAACACATTGAAACTTAAAAACTTCTTAGGGGTTTTCACTCAGATGCAAAAAGGATTTTTCTTCTTACAGAATTGCAGAGTCTTAGAAAGATGGGTCATAAATATAGTGGAGAGGTTGCAATAACTTTCTTATATTTTGTGGGAATGAATCTGCGGAATTCATTACTGCAAGGCGTTGTCCAGGTCGGGGCCTTAAATGCATTCAAGCTGAGATAGGCTGACTTATGACCAGGAATGGAATCAAGATTTATACGGAAAAGGCAGTAGAGATGAGGATTTCAGATTATGATTGCATCGATTGGCAGAGCAGACTCAATAGGTTGGATTCCCTATTTCTAATTCTACACGTTTTGGTCCCATGTTCTCCTTCGAGAAACAAAACTCTGGTGGAGACTTGTTCGAGATGTTTCGAAACACGAACAGTCCAGGCATAGAAGGTTGCGAGAATTAATGTCAATTGGTTTAATCGGTGAGCACCAGAGCAAACAGATTTAACCTAATGGATCTAAGGGTGAGGGCGACACCATGGTAACCTTCTCTCGGTAGTGAGTTCATAGGATCTGGAATTCTGGCAAAGCTTGATGAAGTAAAGATATTTGGGAGAGATGGAGGTCATTACCTGAAAGATATCAATCAGCAATGACCTTTGATGAATTGCACCTTGAAAGCCAAGAGGATAAAATAACGACATGAAGAGAGAGAAAATGTGTTTCAATCACATCATAATTCTTGCAGACCTGGCTAACAGAAGCAGGAATTGACATCACAATTAACATCACATTCAGAATGAGAGTTTGAAGCAGAGCATCATATGGAGAGCTCTCCATGAGAATGAAGGATAAATAACTGTGACAACTGCTGGCTCCATTTTAATCCTGACCCGAATTGTAACCCTAACCTTTCACATTGTTTCTGATCTTTATGCAGTGTTTCACACTCTTGACCTCACTAACTTCCTCCAGGGCCTTTCGACTGCCATCCGATTGAATGACACTGTTCTCACGTGGGTTCATTTTCATCTGCCCGTTTGCAGCCAGGGAATCAACTTCAATGTCTCACCTGCTTTTACAGCGCCTTTAACTCTGGAGTCCTCGTAAAGATCGGTCTGTCACCTCATCATACAATACAGAGAAATGTCATCTTGTTTTGTCGAATTTCAAATGCAGAATCAGTGTTATATTAGAGCTGGAGACAAGCTGCAAAGCACATAAACCACCGAGAGCTAAGGCCACGTAGTTTCCTTTTTGCGACAACGTCTCCATCTGCCTTTGCATTTGGCATGGAAAGTATTTGTTCTGCCTTACTTCAAGGTAGCAGTAGAGGGTAAGTTTTAATCTGTGCCTGACCCGTGCTGTATTTGGCCTGTAAATATCTGATGAGAACAGTCTGTAAGGAGATTTACTATGTTTCTAACCCCGTGTTCCACCTTTATATTAATTGCTTCGTGGATCAGCGTTCAGTCAGCTTTACTGTGTTTCTAATGCAGTGTTTTCCCTGTCGTGGCATCATTTGATGACACTATCACAGTGTTAGTTTTGTTTTTCTTTATGTAACTCTGCATTATACCTTCACAAGCAATGTTGATGGGAATTTTGTCATTTGAAAGTTGCGGGCTAATCTTAGGTCGTCAGAATGGCTTTCTTACGTGGTCATGCCTTCCAATTTTGTTTGAATTCTTTGAGAAAGCGACAAGGAAGATAGATGAGGGTATGTCAGTGGATGCTGTCTACATAGATTTTAGGGAAGCATTTGAAAAGGCCTCACATGACAGACTTTAAAAAAAAAGTAAAATCCTACTTGATAAAGGGTTATGTGGTGAAGTGGATCCAAAGTTAGCTTAGTAACAGTAAACAAAAGGTAATGGTTGATGACTCTCCTTGTGAATAGAAAAGTGATTCTAGAGGTGCTCTGCAGGGCTCTGTGTTGGGGCCCCTGCTGTTTGTTTTATATATTAATGATCTGGAATTGAACATAGGTTGGCACAATGGGAAGTTTGCAGACAATACAACAATTGAACTTGTGGTGGATAGTGTCAACGATAGCTGTTAACTACAAGTGATCTGGCTGGGTTGATGGAGTGGGCAGGAAAGTAGTCGATGGAGTTCAACTTTGAGGTAATACATTGAGGGAGGTTGAGCAATAATAGGGAATATGCAATAAACAGGAATATGCTGAGAGTATTAGATGGAGTGAGAGATTTTGGCGTGCAAGTTACACATGTCCCTAAAGGGAGCAGTGCAGGTAGATACTGTCATAAAGAAGGCGTTTGGGTAGTTTCCTACAAATTCAGAGACTATTTTACAGGCGTAAGAATAGATTCATGAAACTGTATAAGACAGTAGTGATGCCACAACTGGAATAGTGTGTGGAGTTACGGTCACCACCATGAAGGATGGAATTTCTGTGGAGAAAGGGCAGAGAAGATTTACTAGAATGTTTCCAGGGCTGGTGAATTGTATGTATGAGGAGAGATTGGAGAGGTTACAGTTGTTTTCCTTGGAACAAGAAGCCTGACGGGGACACGATTAGGTATACAGAATTGTGAGAATAGAGTTAGAGTAGACAGGAGGAACCTGTTTCCCTTGTTGGAGAGTTTGGAAATCACCGGTCACAGATTGAAGACAAGTGGCAGAAGGATTAGAGGGGACTTGGGTATTTTCCTTTTTCACAAAGAAGATGGTGGATGCCTGGAATTTGCTTCCTGACTTGCTGGATTAGACAAAGATGCGAAACACTTTTAAAACGTGCGTGGATCTGTACCTTAAGTGCTGTAAGTTGCAACGCTGTGGTCCGTGTCCAGGAAGATGCGACGAGAAAGCGCACCTGGGTCAGATGAGGCAAATACCCCCTTCTGTGCAATATTACTTCTTTGGTTGGATGATGCAGTGAGGGGCCTAATTCTGAGAAACAAAAGCAGACAGGTGTTCAAGACAGCATTGGGAGTGCGTTTTTAGTACCAGTGATCACAGCACTGTACATTTTAAATTCGTTAAGGAAAAGTAAAAAGAAATTTATCTGCAACGAAACAAAGGTTTCAGATGGTGTGTCATGGCCACCAGGGCAGATTATATTGAACTAAGACAGGATTTACCCAAAGTCGCCTGGAACGACAGCATTTGTGTTAAGCTGCAGCAGAGCATTCTGGAGTAAGGAGTGTAATTTGGGTGATACTCCAAAGTGGAACTGATGAGAGTACATTCTGAGCATGTTAGGTATAAGACAAATGTAGAAACAACAAATCAACATCTCGGATATCTGGGAATAATCAGAATAGGATACGAAAAAAGAGAAAACTTTTATAAAGTATTACATGAGAAAAATCAATGGATGTCCGAGGGGACTATAGAAAGTGATGAATGTAGAAGCATGTTAGTAGAAGAGCATTGAGACGATACAACAAAACAGCAGCAGGTAGCAGTAGTGATAATAACAGGATATTTTATCGATATATCAAAGGGAAGGGGATAACCAGAGAAAGAAAGGGGCCCATTAGGGAACGATGTGGCAATTTGTGAGTGGAGCCAGAGGATATGTTAAACAAGGACGTCATATCTGTCTTCATTTTGGGGTAGTAGGATGGAGTTAGAGAATTCAGGGACACTGTGAGAGTTTTGGGAACTTTGATACTTATGGTACTGGTGGATTGGCTGGGTTAGTAGAGAAAAAATCTACAGATCAAGATGATCTGTATCTCAGGCTGCCGTGGGAGATAAGGGAGGAAATTAGAGGGGTCTTACCCAATTTTGTATTTTGTCTCTGGCCGCAGAGGATGGACACTAGGACTGAAGGATAGATATATAGCTGTAATTTTCAGGAACAATACTAGAACAGAACTTAAAGACCACGAAAACTGACATCAGTGGTCGGGAACAATTGTACAACATTTTGTAGGTTTTTAGGCTGGGCCATTAAAAATCTTCCATTCTGAGATGGAGAGCTTTTTAATCACTCAAGTTTGTAAAAAAAATGCAGTAAACTGGAGTTGATGATTATCATAACAACAATCGCTAAATTGAATGGCCGAACAATCATGGGCTGCACCTATGTCTTATGGTCCGTATGATATCAATCTGCTGCTGGCGCAGTAATCACAGGAACATCAACTTTTCTCCCTTTGAAGAGACACAGAGGCTGGAGTCCAATTGAGGGATTCAAGGTCTTTAGAAATCGAATACCAGAAGCCAGAAATGAGTTGCAGGCAGCAATCTAATCGATAGTTGTAATTTTCAATGAAAAGTTTTTCAAAACGCCAGTGAAGACAGGCCCAGTTTGTCTCATCTCCCTTGATAGGACAATCCCTTGCTACACCTCTGATGAAACTTTCTTGCACTGCTTCTATGGTATTATTACACTTCCTGAGATAAACGTTTCAAACCAGTAAAAAATACTGCAGGTGCAGTCCAATAGATTTTCTGTAGAATTTAGCAAGGCTTCATTACTCGTATTCAAATACTCTCACGCTCAAAGTTATCAGGACACGTGCATTCCGAACAGTTTGCTGCACATGTATATGAGACTTCAGCGGCTTATAGGCAACAACACTTAGGTCTTTCTTTTACATCTATACTTTCCAACCTCTTACCATTTAAGAAATAAAAATCTCTGCATCATTCCCTCCAGCAAAGAAGGTAACCTCACATATTCCCACGTTATATGCCACCTGCTCTGAGCTTGATCATTCAGGAAGCCTGTCCAAATCCACTTGAATCCATTTTACATCTTTGGTACAGCTTTCTCATTCATTGCTTTTGGTTTTGTTGAGACGACTTGCTCAGAGTTGAGTGTGGAGTGACAAAGTCTGTGGTAATACTCGTTAAATAAGGAGCTAAGGATATTGTTTGCGTTCGTGATCAGTCATGGCGGATATTGTGAAATAGCGGGATTTTGGATCGAGGTAATGAGGTTAACTTGAAGAGCTAGTGAAAGCCCAATGACTTCCTTCTGCATCCTATAAATTCTATGACCTGAATGTAATGTGTAGAGTAATTTTCGGCGAGGGGACAGGAAACAGAATGCAGGAATGCACAGGTCATTATTCTGTTGGGAATGTATTCAGCTGTTGGTATTTGCCACTCCTGCGGGTTGTGAATGATCTGTCACTGACCGGATTTCAGATCGGAATAAACAGATTGTCGTGTGTCAGGGAGTCACTAGATATGGAGCATGGGCAGAAAACTGAATTTGAATTCTAAAATCAGCCATGTTTTATTTTTAAAATGTGGAAAAGGATGAACAAGCAGTCCGGATCCCTCTTTTTCAAATTGTCCATGCTGTTTTTTTTTTCACTAAACCAAAGATGACTCCCGTTAATAAAACGAAACAACTGCCGATATTGGAGATCTGAAACAAAAAAAAAACAGAAAATGCTGGGCAAATTCAGCAGGTCTGATGAAAAGTCGCTGTGCTCCAAGTTAACTCATTTTCTTTTGTCTCCATTGGTGCTGCCAGATCGATTGAGTTTCTGCAGAACGTTCTATTTTTGTTTGCATGGTATTTAGCATATTACGTTAGTTTTATTGGGTCCGCAAGGACTGTGAGAAACATTATATAGGCCAAACTGGAAGAAAACTAACAATAAGGATACACGAACAGCAACTAGCCACCGAGAGACGCAACCAATTCTCACTGGCCTCAATGCACACGGACAAAGAAGCACACAAGTTCAACTGAGACACCAAATCCATAATAGCACAAGCCAAACAGAGGCATGCCGGGGAATTCCTGGAGGCCTGGCATTCCACCGAAACTCCGTCAAAAACATATGGAACTGGACCCAATATACAAACCACTGAAAAACAGAACCGGAAGTGATGCCATCCACCCAAGCAAATCGACGCAGAGAAATAACAAGTGGGACAGAACACCAACTCTTCACCGTAGGCACACTTACAATGTTACCAAACAGGGTGACAAAACATCTGCAATCAAATATATCGGCTCGGCGAACAAGTCTGCAACCTCCTTCACAAACCGAGCGACAAATCTCAAAAACTTTCAGGTTTTAACAAACTTTTGATCGGATCTCTCAGTGGACAGACTGTACAAGATCCTCCATTGTTATATTGAAATAGAGCATTAAATTTATCCTGGCACTTGCCAAGCTATTTACAACAGAGGCGAAGGGGGTTCAGCTCATTTTATCCGTACGACATTTCTCTCAAATAATTGGGCCAGTTTCAGTTCGCCTTTTAACCACTTAAGGGCTTTAAGTTAAATTTCTTCATGTGGTCATCCCATTTGTTTTTATTTTGAAAATGCGTCATCAAAGAGGCATATAAATCAATAGCACAGAACAAGGCACTCCGGTCCATTGAGTCTGAACCAGTCAAAACCAAGCACCCACATTCAGGCACTTGGCCCTGTAGCTGTGTATGCATTGGCAACGCAAGTGCACATCTAACTACCGTCTAAATAACATGAAGGTTTCTGCCTTTGCCGCACTTACAGTGAGTTCCGACTTCCCGCCATCCGCTGAGTGAATCTTATTCCTCCTATTATTCTCCTGCATCTCACCTTCATTACATCATCAATATCCAACATCAACCCTTCTCCCCACTCCGATGACTGCTCTCTCCACCAAAGGGAATAGTTCCTTCCAGTCTGTCCCAGAACATCTGTCGTGGGGTCAGACGGAAACTGATAATTCGAATAATGTGGTACAAACAGTCAGGGAACAACAGAAGTAGAAATACTAAGACCGGATGGAAATATGCACTGACAAGAGATTTCGACGCAGTCCAATTAGAAGAAGGAAAGGTCGTTGTTATGTTTGGATGGAGAGGCAAGAGCAACAAAAGGGCAGCATCAAGACTTTTCCAAGAATCACATTCGTTTTATGCTGTGAACAAGCTTTAATTACACATTTAAAAGTGTGGGACACGTGGCGAATGAAAGATAGTTATTTTGCATGAAACAGATGAGTTAATATTTCAACAACTTTAAAAGATAAAGCTCCCCAAACAGTAAACGAATATTTTAAAACAAAAGGAACGTCGGCTACAGTGTTCAGTGGAATAAATGCTTATCGGAGCTGGATGAAGGATGAATTCTACATTGATGGGTTCAGAGATGTGTGGGAAAAAATAGAAGTTGCAGACGAACGCCATAAATTCAATCACTATCACTGATGGACTCTTTGAAAGTAGTCTCATGATGATTGCGGAGATGTTCCAAAAGGTGTTAATTGACCAGTTCACTGTGCAAAATAAATAAATGAATAAATACATGCATACTAAAATAAATGTATCAATAGATGCACGGATAGATAGACAGAAAAACAAAACAAATAAATAATCTTCTGCCTGGCATTGGGTATAATAAACAAATATTTTCTGCAATGGTTTGGAGTCTATAATACGTACATATTAAGGTCATAACATCGTAAGAAATACGAACAAGTGTAGACTGTATTGCCTCCAGAGCCTGCTCTGCCATCCAACAGGGCCATGGGTGA
>NW_025976024.1:0-7632 GCF_021869965.1 Rhincodon typus | reverse complement strand
AGGACAACTGGAATACTCCCATCTGTTATTTGACCCACTTTTCTGAGTAAGGATACACTGGCTTTGTGGCAGACTGGAGAAAGTTAATTGAACTGATATCGAGTATGAAGGGTTTGTCCTATGGGGACAGTTTGAATATGCTGCCCCTGTAAGGTGTGGAATTTAGAAGAATCAGAGGTGAACACATTGAAACTTAAAAACTTCTTAGGGGTTTTCACTCAGATGCAAAAAGGATTTTTCTTCTTACAGAATTGCAGAGTCTTAGAAAGATGGGTCATAAATATAGTGGAGAGGTTGCAATAACTTTCTTATATTTTGTGGGAATGAATCTGCGGAATTCATTACTGCAAGGCGTTGTCCAGGTCGGGGCCTTAAATGCATTCAAGCTGAGATAGGCTGACTTATGACCAGGAATGGAATCAAGATTTATACGGAAAAGGCAGTAGAGATGAGGATTTCAGATTATGATTGCATCGATTGGCAGAGCAGACTCAATAGGTTGGATTCCCTATTTCTAATTCTACACGTTTTGGTCCCATGTTCTCCTTCGAGAAACAAAACTCTGGTGGAGACTTGTTCGAGATGTTTCGAAACACGAACAGTCCAGGCATAGAAGGTTGCGAGAATTAATGTCAATTGGTTTAATCGGTGAGCACCAGAGCAAACAGATTTAACCTAATGGATCTAAGGGTGAGGGCGACACCATGGTAACCTTCTCTCGGTAGTGAGTTCATAGGATCTGGAATTCTGGCAAAGCTTGATGAAGTAAAGATATTTGGGAGAGATGGAGGTCATTACCTGAAAGATATCAATCAGCAATGACCTTTGATGAATTGCACCTTGAAAGCCAAGAGGATAAAATAACGACATGAAGAGAGAGAAAATGTGTTTCAATCACATCATAATTCTTGCAGACCTGGCTAACAGAAGCAGGAATTGACATCACAATTAACATCACATTCAGAATGAGAGTTTGAAGCAGAGCATCATATGGAGAGCTCTCCATGAGAATGAAGGATAAATAACTGTGACAACTGCTGGCTCCATTTTAATCCTGACCCGAATTGTAACCCTAACCTTTCACATTGTTTCTGATCTTTATGCAGTGTTTCACACTCTTGACCTCACTAACTTCCTCCAGGGCCTTTCGACTGCCATCCGATTGAATGACACTGTTCTCACGTGGGTTCATTTTCATCTGCCCGTTTGCAGCCAGGGAATCAACTTCAATGTCTCACCTGCTTTTACAGCGCCTTTAACTCTGGAGTCCTCGTAAAGATCGGTCTGTCACCTCATCATACAATACAGAGAAATGTCATCTTGTTTTGTCGAATTTCAAATGCAGAATCAGTGTTATATTAGAGCTGGAGACAAGCTGCAAAGCACATAAACCACCGAGAGCTAAGGCCACGTAGTTTCCTTTTTGCGACAACGTCTCCATCTGCCTTTGCATTTGGCATGGAAAGTATTTGTTCTGCCTTACTTCAAGGTAGCAGTAGAGGGTAAGTTTTAATCTGTGCCTGACCCGTGCTGTATTTGGCCTGTAAATATCTGATGAGAACAGTCTGTAAGGAGATTTACTATGTTTCTAACCCCGTGTTCCACCTTTATATTAATTGCTTCGTGGATCAGCGTTCAGTCAGCTTTACTGTGTTTCTAATGCAGTGTTTTCCCTGTCGTGGCATCATTTGATGACACTATCACAGTGTTAGTTTTGTTTTTCTTTATGTAACTCTGCATTATACCTTCACAAGCAATGTTGATGGGAATTTTGTCATTTGAAAGTTGCGGGCTAATCTTAGGTCGTCAGAATGGCTTTCTTACGTGGTCATGCCTTCCAATTTTGTTTGAATTCTTTGAGAAAGCGACAAGGAAGATAGATGAGGGTATGTCAGTGGATGCTGTCTACATAGATTTTAGGGAAGCATTTGAAAAGGCCTCACATGACAGACTTTAAAAAAAAAGTAAAATCCTACTTGATAAAGGGTTATGTGGTGAAGTGGATCCAAAGTTAGCTTAGTAACAGTAAACAAAAGGTAATGGTTGATGACTCTCCTTGTGAATAGAAAAGTGATTCTAGAGGTGCTCTGCAGGGCTCTGTGTTGGGGCCCCTGCTGTTTGTTTTATATATTAATGATCTGGAATTGAACATAGGTTGGCACAATGGGAAGTTTGCAGACAATACAACAATTGAACTTGTGGTGGATAGTGTCAACGATAGCTGTTAACTACAAGTGATCTGGCTGGGTTGATGGAGTGGGCAGGAAAGTAGTCGATGGAGTTCAACTTTGAGGTAATACATTGAGGGAGGTTGAGCAATAATAGGGAATATGCAATAAACAGGAATATGCTGAGAGTATTAGATGGAGTGAGAGATTTTGGCGTGCAAGTTACACATGTCCCTAAAGGGAGCAGTGCAGGTAGATACTGTCATAAAGAAGGCGTTTGGGTAGTTTCCTACAAATTCAGAGACTATTTTACAGGCGTAAGAATAGATTCATGAAACTGTATAAGACAGTAGTGATGCCACAACTGGAATAGTGTGTGGAGTTACGGTCACCACCATGAAGGATGGAATTTCTGTGGAGAAAGGGCAGAGAAGATTTACTAGAATGTTTCCAGGGCTGGTGAATTGTATGTATGAGGAGAGATTGGAGAGGTTACAGTTGTTTTCCTTGGAACAAGAAGCCTGACGGGGACACGATTAGGTATACAGAATTGTGAGAATAGAGTTAGAGTAGACAGGAGGAACCTGTTTCCCTTGTTGGAGAGTTTGGAAATCACCGGTCACAGATTGAAGACAAGTGGCAGAAGGATTAGAGGGGACTTGGGTATTTTCCTTTTTCACAAAGAAGATGGTGGATGCCTGGAATTTGCTTCCTGACTTGCTGGATTAGACAAAGATGCGAAACACTTTTAAAACGTGCGTGGATCTGTACCTTAAGTGCTGTAAGTTGCAACGCTGTGGTCCGTGTCCAGGAAGATGCGACGAGAAAGCGCACCTGGGTCAGATGAGGCAAATACCCCCTTCTGTGCAATATTACTTCTTTGGTTGGATGATGCAGTGAGGGGCCTAATTCTGAGAAACAAAAGCAGACAGGTGTTCAAGACAGCATTGGGAGTGCGTTTTTAGTACCAGTGATCACAGCACTGTACATTTTAAATTCGTTAAGGAAAAGTAAAAAGAAATTTATCTGCAACGAAACAAAGGTTTCAGATGGTGTGTCATGGCCACCAGGGCAGATTATATTGAACTAAGACAGGATTTACCCAAAGTCGCCTGGAACGACAGCATTTGTGTTAAGCTGCAGCAGAGCATTCTGGAGTAAGGAGTGTAATTTGGGTGATACTCCAAAGTGGAACTGATGAGAGTACATTCTGAGCATGTTAGGTATAAGACAAATGTAGAAACAACAAATCAACATCTCGGATATCTGGGAATAATCAGAATAGGATACGAAAAAAGAGAAAACTTTTATAAAGTATTACATGAGAAAAATCAATGGATGTCCGAGGGGACTATAGAAAGTGATGAATGTAGAAGCATGTTAGTAGAAGAGCATTGAGACGATACAACAAAACAGCAGCAGGTAGCAGTAGTGATAATAACAGGATATTTTATCGATATATCAAAGGGAAGGGGATAACCAGAGAAAGAAAGGGGCCCATTAGGGAACGATGTGGCAATTTGTGAGTGGAGCCAGAGGATATGTTAAACAAGGACGTCATATCTGTCTTCATTTTGGGGTAGTAGGATGGAGTTAGAGAATTCAGGGACACTGTGAGAGTTTTGGGAACTTTGATACTTATGGTACTGGTGGATTGGCTGGGTTAGTAGAGAAAAAATCTACAGATCAAGATGATCTGTATCTCAGGCTGCCGTGGGAGATAAGGGAGGAAATTAGAGGGGTCTTACCCAATTTTGTATTTTGTCTCTGGCCGCAGAGGATGGACACTAGGACTGAAGGATAGATATATAGCTGTAATTTTCAGGAACAATACTAGAACAGAACTTAAAGACCACGAAAACTGACATCAGTGGTCGGGAACAATTGTACAACATTTTGTAGGTTTTTAGGCTGGGCCATTAAAAATCTTCCATTCTGAGATGGAGAGCTTTTTAATCACTCAAGTTTGTAAAAAAAATGCAGTAAACTGGAGTTGATGATTATCATAACAACAATCGCTAAATTGAATGGCCGAACAATCATGGGCTGCACCTATGTCTTATGGTCCGTATGATATCAATCTGCTGCTGGCGCAGTAATCACAGGAACATCAACTTTTCTCCCTTTGAAGAGACACAGAGGCTGGAGTCCAATTGAGGGATTCAAGGTCTTTAGAAATCGAATACCAGAAGCCAGAAATGAGTTGCAGGCAGCAATCTAATCGATAGTTGTAATTTTCAATGAAAAGTTTTTCAAAACGCCAGTGAAGACAGGCCCAGTTTGTCTCATCTCCCTTGATAGGACAATCCCTTGCTACACCTCTGATGAAACTTTCTTGCACTGCTTCTATGGTATTATTACACTTCCTGAGATAAACGTTTCAAACCAGTAAAAAATACTGCAGGTGCAGTCCAATAGATTTTCTGTAGAATTTAGCAAGGCTTCATTACTCGTATTCAAATACTCTCACGCTCAAAGTTATCAGGACACGTGCATTCCGAACAGTTTGCTGCACATGTATATGAGACTTCAGCGGCTTATAGGCAACAACACTTAGGTCTTTCTTTTACATCTATACTTTCCAACCTCTTACCATTTAAGAAATAAAAATCTCTGCATCATTCCCTCCAGCAAAGAAGGTAACCTCACATATTCCCACGTTATATGCCACCTGCTCTGAGCTTGATCATTCAGGAAGCCTGTCCAAATCCACTTGAATCCATTTTACATCTTTGGTACAGCTTTCTCATTCATTGCTTTTGGTTTTGTTGAGACGACTTGCTCAGAGTTGAGTGTGGAGTGACAAAGTCTGTGGTAATACTCGTTAAATAAGGAGCTAAGGATATTGTTTGCGTTCGTGATCAGTCATGGCGGATATTGTGAAATAGCGGGATTTTGGATCGAGGTAATGAGGTTAACTTGAAGAGCTAGTGAAAGCCCAATGACTTCCTTCTGCATCCTATAAATTCTATGACCTGAATGTAATGTGTAGAGTAATTTTCGGCGAGGGGACAGGAAACAGAATGCAGGAATGCACAGGTCATTATTCTGTTGGGAATGTATTCAGCTGTTGGTATTTGCCACTCCTGCGGGTTGTGAATGATCTGTCACTGACCGGATTTCAGATCGGAATAAACAGATTGTCGTGTGTCAGGGAGTCACTAGATATGGAGCATGGGCAGAAAACTGAATTTGAATTCTAAAATCAGCCATGTTTTATTTTTAAAATGTGGAAAAGGATGAACAAGCAGTCCGGATCCCTCTTTTTCAAATTGTCCATGCTGTTTTTTTTTTCACTAAACCAAAGATGACTCCCGTTAATAAAACGAAACAACTGCCGATATTGGAGATCTGAAACAAAAAAAAAACAGAAAATGCTGGGCAAATTCAGCAGGTCTGATGAAAAGTCGCTGTGCTCCAAGTTAACTCATTTTCTTTTGTCTCCATTGGTGCTGCCAGATCGATTGAGTTTCTGCAGAACGTTCTATTTTTGTTTGCATGGTATTTAGCATATTACGTTAGTTTTATTGGGTCCGCAAGGACTGTGAGAAACATTATATAGGCCAAACTGGAAGAAAACTAACAATAAGGATACACGAACAGCAACTAGCCACCGAGAGACGCAACCAATTCTCACTGGCCTCAATGCACACGGACAAAGAAGCACACAAGTTCAACTGAGACACCACATCCATAATAGCACAAGCCAAACAGAGGCATGCCGGGGAATTCCTGGAGGCCTGGCATTCCACCGAAACTCCGTCAAAAACATATGGAACTGGACCCAATATACAAACCACTGAAAAACAGAACCGGAAGTGATGCCATCCACCCAAGCAAATCGACGCAGAGAAATAACAAGTGGGACAGAACACCAACTCTTCACCGTAGGCACACTTACAATGTTACCAAACAGGGTGACAAAACATCTGCAATCAAATATATCGGCTCGGCGAACAAGTCTGCAACCTCCTTCACAAACCGAGCGACAAATCTCAAAAACTTTCAGGTTTTAACAAACTTTTGATCGGATCTCTCAGTGGACAGACTGTACAAGATCCTCCATTGTTATATTGAAATAGAGCATTAAATTTATCCTGGCACTTGCCAAGCTATTTACAACAGAGGCGAAGGGGGTTCAGCTCATTTTATCCGTACGACATTTCTCTCAAATAATTGGGCCAGTTTCAGTTCGCCTTTTAACCACTTAAGGGCTTTAAGTTAAATTTCTTCATGTGGTCATCCCATTTGTTTTTATTTTGAAAATGCGTCATCAAAGAGGCATATAAATCAATAGCACAGAACAAGGCACTCCGGTCCATTGAGTCTGAACCAGTCAAAACCAAGCACCCACATTCAGGCACTTGGCCCTGTAGCTGTGTATGCATTGGCAACGCAAGTGCACATCTAACTACCGTCTAAATAACATGAAGGTTTCTGCCTTTGCCGCACTTACAGTGAGTTCCGACTTCCCGCCATCCGCTGAGTGAATCTTATTCCTCCTATTATTCTCCTGCATCTCACCTTCATTACATCATCAATATCCAACATCAACCCTTCTCCCCACTCCGATGACTGCTCTCTCCACCAAAGGGAATAGTTCCTTCCAGTCTGTCCCAGAACATCTGTCGTGGGGTCAGACGGAAACTGATAATTCGAATAATGTGGTACAAACAGTCAGGGAACAACAGAAGTAGAAATACTAAGACCGGATGGAAATATGCACTGACAAGAGATTTCGACGCAGTCCAATTAGAAGAAGGAAAGGTCGTTGTTATGTTTGGATGGAGAGGCAAGAGCAACAAAAGGGCAGCATCAAGACTTTTCCAAGAATCACATTCGTTTTATGCTGTGAACAAGCTTTAATTACACATTTAAAAGTGTGGGACACGTGGCGAATGAAAGATAGTTATTTTGCATGAAACAGATGAGTTAATATTTCAACAACTTTAAAAGATAAAGCTCCCCAAACAGTAAACGAATATTTTAAAACAAAAGGAACGTCGGCTACAGTGTTCAGTGGAATAAATGCTTATCGGAGCTGGATGAAGGATGAATTCTACATTGATGGGTTCAGAGATGTGTGGGAAAAAATAGAAGTTGCAGACGAACGCCATAAATTCAATCACTATCACTGATGGACTCTTTGAAAGTAGTCTCATGATGATTGCGGAGATGTTCCAAAAGGTGTTAATTGACCAGTTCACTGTGCAAAATAAATAAATGAATAAATACATGCATACTAAAATAAATGTATCAATAGATGCACGGATAGATAGACAGAAAAACAAAACAAATAAATAATCTTCTGCCTGGCATTGGGTATAATAAACAAATATTTTCTGCAATGGTTTGGAGTCTATAATACGTACATATTAAGGTCATAACATCGTAAGAAATACGAACAAGTGTAGACTGTATTGCCTCCAGAGCCTGCTCTGCCATCCAACAGGGCCATGGGTGA
>NW_025976023.1:0-7632 GCF_021869965.1 Rhincodon typus | reverse complement strand
GATGATGCGTTGGATCCGGAGGTTGGTGGGGTGGTACGTGAGGACGAAGGGGATTCTTTTTTGGTTTTTATTGCGTGGACACCGCTACTTTGCCTTGCATTTTTGTGCCTTGCCCCACAGTCGGTGATACCAGGCTCACAGTTATACAGTATTCCCTTGCTGTTTAGCCAGACACAAAGCCAGGAAGCTTGTGATGGTTGTCCATAGGTCTCAGTCAAGTCAAGATTGATAGCCTTTGTTCAGAGGGTTCCTGAAACAGTGAGTCAAAAGCAGCCTCAGATTCCAGTCCAGGGGCTTGGATACAGTCAGCCAGACACTAAGGGTGCTCAGAGACAAGATCTTCTTGAATAAAGGGAGACATGCCTAATGTCAGACAGCTTCCCGCTATCTCAACTCTTGCTGCCTAATTGTGGGCTATTTCTGTCCTAGAATGAGAGAGAGGCAGGTATTAATGAAGATGAATGGTAAGTGACACAACTGTTACTGTTATATTTCAGGCCACCAATATAGAAAACTGACCTCTTGTAATGAGACTCCCATCTCTTCAATCAAATCCTGAAATTACTTTGCCAGTTGACTATGCTTCAGAAGCAATCATATTTTTTTTCAACAGGCTACAACACAATAGTTCTTCAGAAAAAGACCATCTTGTGTATTATGAAGTATTCCTTTTGTTTATAACTTGTAAGATTGGACTATTCTTTTCAACAATACTTCCCTTGAATATGGTGGATAATATGTTGGTGAACAGTAGAGTCAGAGCCTACATCTTTCTTTGTTGAAACCCCATAATGCTTGCTGCTGGTTGTTTAAATTGACCACACAATCATGGATTTAAAAAAAAATACACACATATTCTTCTCAAAAGCACACTGATTACACACTGTTTAGAAGGGAAAAGGGATTTCTCATCCTATCCGTAACATCTGCTTTCATTGAGCTCAGCTGGTGTGACAGTCAGTGATCTTCAGTTAGGTTCAGAAATACTAATTTAAGGAGTGAAACACTGGCCAGCTTTCCACTGTTAATTTTGATCCAGTAACTCTTGCGAGAATTGTATGTTGGATGGAGACCAATTTGTGGCCTGGTTGATACTTCTGCTCGTACTCATCATCAAGACTTATTGGCCACGTGAGAGAAATAATAGAACATAGCCTAGAAATGCTGATGGAATTGTACCCTAATGAGAAGTCAAGTATATATTTTTTAAAGTGCTTTGAACAAGAAAAAGGAGGAAAAGAAATGCCTTCAAACAATTAGCTAAAACATCAGAAAGAAAAACAACTAAAGGGCCTGTTCCCACATTGTAGGGATTCTATGATTCTATGATTGAAGTAGAGTTTTTTTTTAATCACTCATGGATTGTGGACATTAAAACAGAAGCTTACTTTAAAACTATAAAACAAACTAAGTTGTTTAAATAGAGAACATAGTTTGAAAGGTGTTAAAATGCACAGCAAAAGTTTAATCTAATTCTTAACACCACAATGATTCAAATTCAGAGATATTACACTTCCATATCAGATCTCTAGGCTCAATTTAATTTCTTCTCTGTTTTATCCTATGAATTGTGAAGTGTTCTTATGTGAATAATTTCAAAATTAAAGTGTTATATTTTCTCAGTCTTTCCTGTACTTATTTAGAGGAGAGAAACTACATTTGCTTCTGACCCCAGTCAGGTCTCCTTCAAAACTGCCTGCAAGCCTACAGTTTCTGGGTTTTCTAAGCTGAAATCAATCCTTGCTTATTCTAATCCAAAATCAAGCTAATGCCTTCAATATTTACACTTGCTGTATCAAACCCTGTATAAACAATCTTCCATTGACAGTCCAGGAGTTGGTGCTCTCTGATGCATCATGGATTAGGCCATTGTTCTTGTTTTTTGCAATAACCCTCAAAAAAAACATGAAAAGATCATTAGTTTGAAATTGAAAATTTAAAAATTATATTTGCGTTTAAATCACATGCCTTACATCACAAGTTACACAGTATGATCGAAGCTTTAGAGATTGGAAAAGCAAACTTTACAGAAAATTCCTACAAGTCCTGTGCAGAAATAACCTTTGCTTTTGAGGAATTATCTGTAGAAAGAAATGGTCTAATGGTGGAAAAGACTCTCTTCCGGTACACTATTGAAAGGGGAAAGACCATTGCTAAATATTAGCTGAGGAAAAGAATTCTACCACACAGCAGCACGGTGACTCAGGGGTTAGCACTGCTGCCTCACAGCACCAGGGACCCGGGTTTGATTCCACCCTTGGGTGACTGTTTGTGTGGAGTTTGCACATTCTCCCTGTGTCTGCGTGGGTTTCCTTCGGGTGCTCCGGTTTCCTCCCACAGTCCAAAGATGTGCAGGTTAGGTTGGTTGGCTGTGCTAAATTGCCCGTGGTGTTCAGGAATGTGTAGATGAGGTTTATGGGTCTGGGTGGGATGATCAGTGCGGACTTGTTGGGCCAAAGGGCCTGTTTCCACACTGTAGGGATTCTATGAAATAGGTGAAAATCTTATATCTGAAAAATACACTTGTGTGAGAGAGATTAGTGATCTTATTTGATGTTTGTAGATGACTATCGTGGAAAACCAAGACTTTGTTAATCACAGAGATCAACTTCAAAATCATAATGATCTTTGGAATAAGGAAAGTGAATAAAATGTAAAGAGAATTGCACTACTTATGCTCTTAACATCTAGTTGGTCCTAACTCTCAACTGAGATTGAGACTAACAGACAATTGACAGACTATGAATATCCTGTTTTTATTCATGTTCTGTTAAGTCTGGAAGCCAAGATATTACACAGGAAGCTCCAATAGATCTTGGTCCAGAAATTTATTCTGTTGTTCTCGATGGTACTCTCCAACTTTCTGATGGAGTACATAAGACATTATTTTCTGCAGAGAAGCTGCGTCCAATTGAGGCAGGTGTAAAAGCAATTCCATTACCTACAAAAATTCCTAACTTAGGAGTTGTTGGGGAATTCTTATTTCCTTGTCTTGAGCATTGTCTTGGAAATGCTTGTCATTATTCTTTTCAACTATCTGATTCTTCCCTGAGATAGTGCTGAATTGTTGATGACACTCATTAGTTCGTGACAAAGCTATGAAGTTCTTCATTGGATTTGCAAGTGCTGCAGTTTATCAAGCTGCAGTCTTAATCATTCCCCACTGTTCAATGGGGAAGAAAGGGAGAATTCCAATTTCATTGTATTGTCTTCCTTTTCCAGTAGTTGTAATAGTTCGAGTCCTGATAGTTTTGCTTATGAATCAGTTTTTCCTTAATGTGTCTTCACTGCCATTACATTGAATTTATCTTAATTATCACAGCATGATAGCCAGCTGTCCTGAGAATCTAGCATCCTGCACGTTGTTATATTTAACAAAGGTTGTTGATGATCAGCTCTGATGAAGACTCATCTAGACTTGAAACATTAGCTTGCTTTCTCTCCATGGATGCTGTCTGACCTGCTGTGATCTCCAGCATTGGTCATTTTCAGTGCAGATTCCAGCATTTGCAGTAATTTTCTCCTACATTTTGTTGATGGTCAGTGATGTGTATATAGACTGCCTTCCCTCAAGAATGATGGAATAGATTTGAAGGGTGAAGTGGTCTAATTCTGCTCATATATCTTATTGTCTTATGATCTTATAACAGCCCAGTGCTGATTGTACTGCAGTTGGGCCTAAGACATAATCTTGAAGAACTCATACAGCATTTTCCTAGGACTGAAATGATTAGCCTCCAATGACAACAACCATCCTCATTTGTCCTAAGTATGTTTCCTAGCCTGGAGCTAATACTAAGCATTCACAATGGGCGTGGACTTGATGAAATACACTCATTTTATTTCAATGTAATTATCTAACTCTCTGAACACTAATTGAACATATAAAATGAATGTACAATAATTAGTGAAAATGCCAATGTGGTAATGAGTAATAAAGTGTGAGTGAGAAAGAGAAAGGCTTATTTAGAGAATGAAATCAGGAAAACTGAAAGTAAAAGTCAACAGAGTGCACAGAGCTAAATGTGACAGCTTATGAAGCTCCTTGAGGCAATAGAAATTAGACATATAGTCAACAACTGATAATCCAACCCTGATTCAAAACTGGTTAACATATCATTTGCATAGCTATTTCTTATATATAGACTTTTGTAAAAAAAATTGAATTCCAATAAAATATGTCTTTACTGAAAAATACAAGATTTTACAATAAGCAAAAATATACTAAAATTAGCACATTTTCTTCTGAATCATTTAGATTGGTTCATTTAATATGGCAGTTAATTAGTTGCAAAGCCTTCTCTTAGTACATCTTTTAGAGTAGGTCTCCCCCAAAACGGGGGCCAGAATCCCAAGTGAGGAGACAATCTGAGGTGTTGGGTTCAAAAGCTCTGAGGCAGCAATGCCAAACCCCCCTCCACTCCTCACTGTCACATAAGTCTTTTCTTCCCCTTTCTTCTGCTGTTCAAGAAATGGCAAGTTCTTGGTACTGCTCCCAAAAACAGGGACAGTTTAAAATAATTGCTCAGTGCCACCTCAAGTAGCTGAAATCTTCCCTGCAGTGCTTCCCAAACCTTTTTCCACTTGACCTTATTTCGAGGCATGGAAATTGTCGGAACCTCTAGATTTGGGAGGCCCAACAAATTGATTCTTAATTGATTTTCAACCACCGACTGTTAAAATAGCCACAGGACAAAGTAAGATTTAATACCTGGACTTAAAGGAAACAGAGATTTGGTTTGAAGCATTCGATTTTGGATTCCTGAAATGGGACTAAATGGAGACAGGATTGCAAAAAGTGGCAACAGAGTAGAACAGCCAAATATTCTATTTCTACCTAATACCATTTTGTACTACATGAGAAAGGGTACTGGTGGCAATCAGATCCATCTCTAATAATGGGTCATCCCAACATCATTGTGGGCTCAAAGACCGTAACCCAGATAAGCTTCTTAAATTTTCAGCAAGGCCAGATGTTAGCAGCTGCCAGGTTTTATACACAAGCTGTCAGGAGGTGGCAACTGTGAATTGGAACCAGGAAGAGTTTAAAAGGCAGGTATCATGATTTTGCCTCATTGACAGTTCATCATGAAGTGTTGCAGGGAGAGTAGTATCATTTAGATGAGTCAGACAGTGCTGCAATTGGAAGAAATATCAAACCCTTAAACATCATGTTTACCACATTGTTATCTCTGCCAACTGGTAAACAATGAAGTAAGAGCTCGACATTGTAAATGTAAAAAATATTCAGATGAGTTCAAGAAATTAATCTACATACAATACTGCTTTCAGCAGGATGCTTTACCTGAAGAGGCAATGCTTAATTTATTCTCTGGGTGTGAATATCATAATATCGAATGTTTTTCTTTCCTTTTGGCTTTCTTTTATTTCTGTTGTTGTTTTATTTTTAAAATCCTTGTTTTGTAACCAAGACAGTGCCGGAGAACGGTAACTTTGTACACTTTTCACTGTATTCACGTATTCCCATACTTGAGTACACGTGACAATGAAATCTAATTTTAATTTGACATTCACAGGCATGTATCAAGTCTGATGTTAAGCTACTAGATTACAAAAGAGGAATATCATTCAGAGATAGTAGGAACTGCAGATGCTGGAGAATCCGAGACAACAAGGTGCAGGGCTGGATGAACACAGCAGGCCAAGCAGCATCATAGGAGCAGAGAGGCTGACGTTTCGGGCCTAGACCCTTCATCAGAAAAGGGGGAGGGGAAGGGGGTTTTGAAATAAATAGGGAGAGAGTGGGAGGCGGATAGAAGAGGGATAGAGGAGAGGATAGGTGGAGAGGAAACAAACAGGTCGAAGAGGCGGGGATGGGGCCAGGAAAGGTGAGTGTAGGTAGGGAGTTAGGAAGGGGATAGGTCAGTCCAGGGAGGACGGACAGGTCAAGGGGGCGGGATGAGGTTGGTCGGTAGGAGATGGAGGTGCGGCTTGGGGTGGGAGGAGGGGATAGGTGGGAGGAAGAACAGGTTAGGGAGGCAGGGACGAGTTGGACTGGTTTTGGGATGCGGTGGGGGGAGGGGAGATTTTGAAACTTGTGAAATCCACATTGATACCATTGGGCTGCAGGGTTCCCAAGCGGAATATCATTCAGTAGTGTTATGCTTCAAATGATCAAACTGTAAGATGGAGCATGAAATCTTTGTAACTTTTATAAATGGAGTTATAGCAGAATTTGGCCACACAGTTGTGAGTGTATAAGGAGTATAGTAAGGGGCTGAGTATGTAGCCTTATGGGGCACCTGTGTTGAGCATTATTGTGGAGGTGTTGTCTCCTTTCCTTACTGATTGTGGTCTGTGGGTCAGGAAGTCGAAGGTTCAGTTGTAGAGGGGGAGCAGAGACCTAGGTCTTGGAGTTTGGAGATGAGTTAGGTTAGAATTAAAGTGTTGAAGGTGGAGCTAAATTCAATAAATTGGGGTCTGATGTGGGTGTCCTTGTTATCCAAATGTTCCAGGTATTAATGTAGGGCCAGGGAGATGGTATCTGCCATAGACCTATTGTGATGGTAGACAAATAGTAGCAGATCAAGACAATCTGGGAGGTTGGAGTTGACATGTACCATTACTAACTTCTTGAAGCATTTCATAACAATGGATGTCAGACCCACTGGGTGGTAGGCATTAAGGCATGTTACCTGATTTTTCTTTGGCACCGGGATGGTAGTCGTCTTCTTGAAGCAGGTAAGAATGTCGTGTTGGAGTAAGGAGAGGTTAAAGATGTCTGTGAACACTCCCATCAGCTGGTTTACGCAGGATCTGAGTGCATAGCTGGGAACTCCATCCGTGCCAGTTGCTATTCATGGGTTCACCCTCAAGAAGGCCAATCTAACGTCTGCGGCAGTGGCCATAGGTACAGGTGCACCTGAGGGTGTCAGGGCAGGTGACGTCATTCCACTGACCTTCTGTTCAGAACAAGCATAAAATTCATTGAGCTCACTGGGGAGGGATGCATTGTGGCCAGCGATTGTACTCGACTTCACTTTGTAGCCAGTTATATCACGTAAGCCTTGCCACAATCAACATGTGTTTGTGTGGCTAGTCTGGGACTCTAGTCTGGCGTGGTCGCTTGGCATCTCTGATGGTTTTGTGAAGATCATACCTAGATTTCCTGTTTAGGTCAGAGTCACCCGATTTGAATGCCTCAAACTGCCTCAAAGTCCTCCTGGACTTCAGCAGGGAGTGGATCTCCTAGTTCATCCATGGTTTCCAGTTAGGGAACACTCAGATTAAGTTCTTTGGCACTTACTGATAAAGTCTGTGGCGGTAGTGGTATACTCATTTAGGTTGGCCACTAAATTCTTGAATATGGACCAATCCACCAACTCCTTCAGCAGTTCTGAAGAAAGGTCACTGGAGCCAGACATTAACTCTGCTTTCTCTTCACAGATTCTGCCAGACCTGCAGAGATTTTCCAGCATTTTTGGTTTTTGCTTCTGATTGATAGCACTGTTGAGGACACCTTCCAACACTTTACAGATGATCGAAGTAGACTGATGGGATGGTAATAGGGCCAGGTTGGAGTGCTTTCTTTGATGCCAACAGTTCATCATTGATTACAAACTTCCAGGCCATTCTATTCTAACAGTCTCAATTTGCTAACGTCTATTGCAA
>NW_025976022.1:0-7633 GCF_021869965.1 Rhincodon typus | reverse complement strand
TATATGTTTCTATAAGATCCCCCCTCAATCTTCTGAATTCCAATGAATATAATCCCAATCTACTCAGTCTCTCCTCATAAGCCAACCCCCTCAACTCCGGAATCAACCTAGTGAACCTCCTTTGCACCCCCTCCAGTGCCAATACATCCTTTCTCAAGTAAGGAGACCAAAACTGCACATAGTACTCCAGGTGTGGCCTCACCAGCACCTTGTACAGCTGCAACATAACCTCTCTGCTTTTTATTTCAATCCCTCTAGCAATGAAGGACAAAATTCCATTTGCCTTCCTAATTACTTGTTGTACCTGCAGACCTACCTTCTGTGATTCATGCACAAGGACACCCAGGTCCCTCTGCATAGCAGCATGCTGCAACTTTTTACCATTTAAGTAATAACCCTTTTTACTATTACTCCTACCAAAATGTATGACTTCACATTTATTTACATTGTATTCCATCTGCCAGACCTTTGCCCACTCACTCAATGTATCTATGTTCCTCTGCAAAGTTTCACAGTCCTCTGCACACTTTGCTCTGCCACTCATCTTAATGTCATCTGCAAACCTTGACACCCTACACGTGGTCCCCATCTCCAAATCATCTATATAAATTGTAAATAATTGCGGTCCCAACACCGATCCCTGAGGCACACCACTAGTCACTGGCTGCCAGCTAGAATAGCACTCATTTATCCCCACTCTTTGCTTCCTGTTAGTCAACCAATCCCCTATCCATGCTAATACTTTACCCTTAATGCCATGCATCCTTATCTTATGCAGTAGCCTCCTGTGCGGCATCTTGTCGAAGGCCTTTTGGAAATCTAGGTACACCACATCCACTGGGTCCCCATTGTCCACCTCGCTCATAATGTCTTCATAGAATTCCAAAAGATTTGTCAAGCATGACCTGCCCTTCATGAACCCATGCTGCGTCTGCCCAACGGGACAATTTCTATCAAGATGCCTTGCTATTTCTTCCTTGATAATAGACTCAAGCATCTTCCCCACTACAGAGGTTAAGCTAACCGGTCTATAATTCCCCATCTTTTGTCTACTTCCCTTTTTAAACAGTGGCGTCACATTTGCTGTTTTCCAATCTGCTGGGACTGCCCCAGAGTCCAGCGAATTTTGGAAAATTACCGCCAGTGCACCTGCTATTTTTCCCGCCATCTCTTCTAGTACCCTGGGATGCATTCCATCAGGGCCAGGAGACTTATCAATCCTTAGCTCCATTAGCTTGCCCAACACTACCTCTTCCGTAATTATGATTGTTTCCAGGTCCTCACCTACCTTCGTCTCTTTGTCAATTATTGGCATGTTATTAGTGTCCTCCACTGTGAAGACCGATACAAAATACCTGTTCAATGCCTCGGCCATTTCATCATATCCCATAACTAAATTCCCCTTCTCATGCTCTAAAGGGCCAACGTTTACTTAAGCCACTATTTTTCGTTTTATATATTTATAGAAACTTTTGCTATCTGTCTTTATATTCTGTGCTGGTTTTTTCTGATGTTCTATCTTACCTTTCTTTATAGCTCTTTTTGTGGCTTTCTGTTGACCTTTAAAGTTTTCCCAATCTTCTAGTTTCATGCTGTTTTTGGCCACTTTGTATGCCTTCTCTTTCAATTTGATAGCCTCCCTTATTTCTTTAGACACCCATGGTAGATTACCCCTTTTCTTACAGTCCTTCCTTTTTCATTGGAATATACTTTTGCTGAGCACTTTTGAAAAATTGCTTTGAAAATCCTCCACTGCTCGTCACCATAAAATCTTTGTTTCCAGCCTACTTTAGCCAAATCCTCCTGCATTCTATTGTAGTTCCCCTTGTTCAAGCACAGGACCCTGGTATTGGATTTTATCTTCACACTCTCCATCTGTATTCTAAATTCAACCATACTGTGATCACTCCTTCCAAGAGGATCCCTAACTATGAGGTCATTAATTATTCCTGTCTCATTACACAGGACCAGGTCTAGGATAGCTTGCTCCCTCATTGGTTCCATTACATACTGTTCAAGAAAACTATCACGGATACACTCAATGAACTCCTCCTCAAGGCTACCCTGAACATGCTGGTTCGACCTATTTACATGTAGGTTAAAATCCCCCATGATAATTGCCGTACCATTTTTACAGGCATTGGTTATTTCTTTGTTTATTGCCCGCCCCAATGTGATGTTATTATTTGGTGGCCTATAGACTACGCCTATCAGTGACTTTTTCCTCTTAGAATTTCTAATTTCCACCCAAATGGATTCAACCTCATTCTCCATAGAACCTATATCATCTCTCAGCACCGCCCTGATGGCGTCCTTGAATATCAGGGCTACACCACCTCCCTTACCTTCCTGTCTGTCCTTCCGAATAGTCTGGTACCCTTGGATATTTAACTCCCAGTCGTGACCATCCTGTAACCATGTTTCCGTAATGGGTACCAAATCATATTCATTCGCGATGATTTGTGCCGTTAACTCATCAACCTTGTTACGAATTCTACGAGCATTCAGATAAAGTGCCTTTATGCTAGCTTTCTTACCCTCATGATTTCCAACATCTCTAATAATATCTCCTGAGTTATCCTTCCTTTTTGCTTCTTTCATAGTCTGCCTTGAACTCAAACCCTCCTGCACACATGCTGACCTGCTGCTTACCTTTTTATTTACCATCATACTCCCTGTCGTTTTCCCTTTCCCTTCCCCCCCAACTCACTAGTTTAAAGTCCTGGTAGATTAAGTAATTCAAAATACAAGGCATTAAATTTGATAGCTCCCCAAAAATGGCATAAAGATTATGATGCATGATTAATCATATCTGATCAGTACAATGCAGACATCATGCCAATCCTAGTGGTATCTGTTCATGTGAATAATTTCAAGATGCAGATAGATTTAACCTTACTGTTCATTGGGTGCATGCGCCAGCAAAATTGTAACTTGTGGCAATCCCTAAGGTCAATGTGAGCTGTTTAAAAACTAGCCTGTCCCTCATAAATGGGAGATCATTGTAGTTGGAGCAAGTGCTAAGAATCATACAGGTAGTAAATTTGATGTGTTAAATGGCAAAGACCTGGGGCAGGGTGGGAATGACCAGGCTCCAAGGATTTCATACGCTCTACTGGAGATCTTGTTGGAGAAGGTGGAAAGGAGGAGTAATGTCTCATATCCGTAAATAGCCAGAAGACCCTCCAGACACAGGCTCACAAAAGAGTGGGACCAGATAGCTGTGCAGTTCAATGTCAGGAAGCAAGGTCACAGGACCCGATACAGTGCTGCAAAATTCAGCGACTTCATACAAGGTTAGTGAATGCATCTTCAAATACCATATCCCATCAATGACACCACTCGTTTCAGCCATTGTTCAATTCACTACATCCTCGTCATTCACCTACCGTCAACTGAAAATCAGGCCTCAAATCTAACAGTCATATGCTCCCAATGGCCCTTTAACACTATTTCAAGCCTCAAATGCATGCACTATTTAACCATCACCCAATCATGTTGTGTGATACTCAGTGACATGCTTCTTTCTCTCTCTCTTGCAGGACACACAATCTCAGAACTGAAGTCTGAAGGTGCTAACCTGAGGAGGATAGGTGAACATTCAGCTTCGAATCCTTGTTGGCCACTTTTGAGGTGACTGACTCAAACCATTGAAACCAACCAATGAATGTTTGATTATCACTGTATCTAATCCTCCTTCTCACATCCCACATCCCCTGCACTCTCTTCTTAATTACAAACTGCAGTCTGTGTGAGCACGCAAATGTTATCTTGCAACTTCTTGCACCAGAATATTACCCTTGCACCTGTTTTCATTCAGACATGTAAGTGATTCAATGGTACCAGACAGTGAAGGAACATCATGAATTGAGTGATTTAGAAGCACTGTCATATAATCTTACATTCACAACTGTCAGCTCAGATATTGACACTACATGCATCTTAGAAGATGGATTTGTGGCAGGGTTTGCCTGTGGCAAGGCACCAGATTTAGTAATTGGTAGTCAGATCAGATGGAGGGATAGTGCAGGTGTGAGTTCACTAGAGGTCAGAAAATACAGGGAGAAGGGAAGGGAGAGGCACGAGGGGAGTTGCTCATTTGAAGAGCTGGCATAGGCACTCTGGACCAAATGACCTCTTTCTGCCCCATTGAAATTCTGTGATTCTGTAAAGAAAGCCTATGGAACCAGGCTGATGGATATGCACAACAGGATGTTTGATGCGTGGTAAACCTGTCAAAAGGTCTGCAATCAATGTTAAGCAGCATGAAGGAGTTCAGCACCAACTTAGCACAGGGCTTTGTGTAGGGTTTGGGACCTGCCCTTCACAGTGTGGGATGGCGACCAACTTCATTAGTACTCTGTGTATCCGACTAGGATGTGATCTGGTGTTGCAGCTTCCACTGTGGCACAAACAGCAGCCACCCACCTTCAGCGTGTTAGAGTGGAATTTCAGGCTGAAAATCCTTGCTTGTTGTCATGCAAGTTCAGAGTGCCTTCATCATGCAAGTAGGTTAAATATTTTACCAGTCTGTTTGAGATGGGTGTGCGGAGGTTGAGGTGGGCTGGTCATGAATGCAAGGTAGATTGTACCTTGCCGTCCCACTGTCATTGCATTTTACCAACAGTGGGTGGGCCAACTGTATGTGGGAAGTCCACCAAGTGAATCCTGGTGGGCTTCATGTTGACCCGGGAAAGTGTCCCTCCTGATCAAGCCAACAGAGAGATACCCCACCTGCCTTTTGTGAGCATTGTGAGGTCAGTCAGGTGGACCACATAGAAAATGAGTACCCTGGTTAGGGCTGTTAAGCTGGTCCAATCAGGGAGCCCTGGCTGACAGATAAGAACAGGAGTTTCAGAGATTCTGTTCACTCTGAAAGCTGCCCCTAAGGGAGCTGGATCAGTATCAAGGACTCCCCCTGTGTAAATAAAGGGTGACTTGATGACTGCAGGACATTACTGCCAGGCAATAACATTATAAGGCTGGTGGTTTGCTGATGCCAATTTGTGTGGATGAAGGGCCAAGGTGGATGGTGCCCATGGAGCATGCAGGGACATTGTTCTGAAGAAGCTGTTGCATAATAGCCAGGACAGGCATTTGGTGAGTTGCATCTTCAGCCATCCACTCAGATTTATCCACTGAGACTTTGTATTATCTAGTTTGTTGGTCGGTTGAGGACAGGACAGTTGGAATTGACTTTTGAAGAAGGTGAGTTGGGGCTTAAGTGAGATACAAATACATGGAAACATGATCATCACTGCTTAATGGCAAGATTCTGAAGTCACCATTTAAGGGTTGAGGGGAAAATTATGGTTTTATTTCTCCACATGGAGAACCTGATTTATTCATCTTCACTGTATTTTCCCACCTTTCTCATACCACATGCCTTCTAACCACTTCACCTCCACAACCCTGTAAACCACTGGAGATCAGAAATCTATCAATTTCTATCTTAAAATATTCTCAAAGATTGAGCTTCTACTGCCTCTCCATGTTAGAAAATTCCAAAGGTCCACATTTCTCTAGGACTTAAGTGGCACTCCTCTATTTGCAAATTTTACCCCCTGGTTCTAGATTCCCTAACAAGAGGAAACATCTCATCTACATCTAACCTGTCTATCCCTTTAAGTATTTTTTTTTAAGTTTCAATGAGATCACCTCTCATTCCTTAAATTTTTAAAGAATTTAGGCTCAGTTTGTCTAAACTGTCTTCAGTTGACAGTCTCACCATTTTGGAACAAGTCTGGTGAGCCTTTATTGCACTCCTATGGCAATGATATTTTTCTTGAATTAAGGAGACCACTTAAGGAGATCTTGTTTCTCTTAGAAAGTTGAGAGTCCTTGGAATTCTCTTCTCCAGAATGTAATGAAGGCAAAATTATTACACGGTTTAAGACAGATGTAGATAGAATTGTTACTGATAAAGGAATCAAAAGGTATCTGTTGGCAGACAGGAAAGAGATTTGAGGCAACTTAGATCAACCATAAGCTCACTGAATTGTGAAGTAGACTCAAGGAGCCAAATTGAGTAATCCAGCTTCTAATTTGGATGTTGATTTGTATGTTGGAAAAATAAAACATCTTTACTGAAAAATGGAATAAAAAAATCTCGAAACCAAACCCATAATAGCTTACAGTGCTGGGCAAATTGGCTGTGTTCTGAAGAAGGGTCACTGGACTTGAAACGTTAACTCTGTTTTTTCTACACAGATGCTCCACACCTGCTGAGTTTCTCCAGTGGTATCTGTTTTTGTTTGCAAAGTGCTAAGTTAAGCTGGGGGACACTGTTGTGGCTTAACATTCTGTGCCATAATATTCCTGCTAGTATATTATGTCAGATCTGTTTAAATATTAAGCTGAGTGGGTGGTATGAAGTTCTTTGGAACTCATCATCCAAAATAATACAATATTCTGTGAAATACTAAATCACCGGCCAATATTTTGAGCTATATCCAAAACTAATATTCTGCATTAGTTAGAACTACTTTGAGATGTATTCAAAGTGGTTACTAATAACTCTTTTAACAATGGAATTGACCATCACTATATGCATGCCAAATGTGAAAAAAAGGAGTTGGAAAAGAATTGGATTTGTGATTGAAGTTCCAGCTCCAAATTTAATCGCAGAACAGGATTCAGTTTGAAAGAGCAGAATTTTCAGGTCATATGATAGACAGCCATGTTATTTTATGCTCGTAGCCAGCAAGCCAGTTTGTTAACACCATTTGCCCAAAGCGTTTTCCTGGAGGCTGGATCTACACCAATCAAGGCCATGGCTCAGAAGCCAACTATAATTTTACACAGCAGCTGCACAAGGCAGGTTGCCAATGGCAGACTTGGAAGGCAGTTCCGGCCAGACTTTCTGGCCCTATCTACCAGCCTGGTCACAGGAGCAGGTTAAGCATCACCCCCTCCAAAAGCAGTGGCTTGCAAGATGTGGCCATTCTTTAGTGCGACAGCATTAAAAATGGAGATACCATCTCTCCTCCTTATCTACAATAGCAGTTTTCAGCTCCATTACTTCCAGATGGCCTCTGAACTTCATATTCTGTTATGCCAGCTCTAACTGGAGGTAACTGCACACTCTGGCCATCAATTGTCCAATCAAAGTAAAGATAATTGTCAGCTGACTGTTCTCGACAGTGTGAGGCTGGAAGCACCATTTAACCTGCTTTCAGGGTTGCGACACAAAGTGCAATACACTGTCCATAATTTTGATTCTTTTTCTGAGCCACTTGTTTAGGTTTGCCACATATCCAGTATTCCCATTTATCACAGAACTGTTTCAGTGGGATTAAAGGCATACAAATCATCCTAACTATTCAATTAAGCAAACAATTTAAAATATATCTAAAAACTAAATCCACCAATCTGATCAAAATTGACCCCATTACATGAATGAATAGATATCAAAATGACCAGTGGGCATATCTGACTGAGTAATGCTTCGTCATCAATAAATATGAGCCAGGTCCTACTTTTGAATAAATATTGCATCCTGTGGAACTAGTGTCAATACTTTTCATGGGTAGAATAAGTCCCACATTAAGCTGGATGAATAAGTTCACTGTATTTTTAGGTAGTGCAGTAAGATGTCCCCAAGGAGATAATATTTACTTACAAGAACAATAAG
>NW_025976021.1:0-7634 GCF_021869965.1 Rhincodon typus | reverse complement strand
AATTCTGAGGAAGGGTCACCGGACCTGAAATGTTAACTCTGTTTTTTCCTTCACAGATGCTGCCAGACCTGCTGTGCCTCTCCAGCAATTTTGTTTTTGTTCCTGATTTACAGCATCCGCAGTTCTTTCGGTTTCTATGAGGTCCACCTGGCTGGCCTCATTACAATACTATATCCCTCCATTAGAACTGGGCAATTATTTATCAGACAATTATTTTAATTGGTTTGGATTTGTATGTCGCTAAGCAATTTAACTGTTCAAAGCCAGGTGTAGGTAGGCTTTCCAGGGTGTGTACACTCCTGGATACTGGCCTGTGAGTTCTCTTACTCAACTGAGGCCTTGTGGGACTCTTTTGCTGTCTCGAGTTCGCATAGTGGCAGCAACTACCAATCTACTTACAGTTCACTTGTGATCTCATTCTTTTATGCTGGACCCCTGATCTTGGGTTTCAAAAAAAACTTATAAGCTATGAGCCAAAAAAAGCAAGCAAAAAGCACCACTTCCCTTCTGCACTGAATTCCCACATTACCTCCAAATCCCTTAACTATATACTCATTCGGACTGTGTCTCACTCTGGATGAGATCCCTCCTTTCTGACCGTGCGAAGCTTACTTGGGCTCCCTAGTCCCAAAGGCATCAAGGAATGAATGCCCTTGTCTTCCAGGTTAACAGGGAAAACCACAGAGCAAGTTCCTTTCACCTCACCTACAGAAGTCAGGTCTGCATCTAGACATAGTAGAATGGAGAGGAAGAACAAAATGAATTAAGGACACATAGCTGGCACAGATGCTACACCATTCGAAATAACATATCACTTTTGTTAATATGTTTCCACTTGCACAGTCACAATGTTTGCTCTTGTGCCTTTTTACTGTTGGACCTGGTGAAGTCATTCTCACATGAAAGAATAGCAGCCTCTTCAGACATCCCAAGGATGAAAGAATTTGCAATTGGGAAGCATCTCTCATAGTTACTGCTTCTCTGACTGCAGATAACCTTAATTTAACCTCTTACTTTTAAAATTAGAATTTTGCAAGCTCTGATGAGGCCAAAACCAGAATATTTTCTGGGTTTTGGTCTTCAAATTTAGGAAAGGATATGCTTGCCTTATACACAATACAGTGGGTTCAGTACAATGCTTTTTGCAATGATAGGCTGGTCATTGATGAAAGTAGTGAACATTATGGTTGATCCCTGTGGAACAGTCTTGAACCAAAATTACCAAATTTACTGAATGACATCAAAATTTAGAAATTACAAACAAGATTCCACTTTCTGTAACTTATACCAACTTGATTGAGTTTTTCGAGGACGTGTCAAGAATGATTGATGAGGGAAAGGCAATGGATGTTATCTACATGGATTTTGAAAGGCATTTAATAAGATATCTCATGGCAAGCTGCTACAGAAGGTAGAGTCTCATGGGATCTGGGATAAGCTGGCTAGATGGATACAAAACTGGCTTGGTCATAGAAGACAGAGTGTAGCAGTGGAAGGGTGTTTTTCAGAATGGAGATCAGTAACTAGTGATGTTCCGCAGGGATCAGTGCCAGGACCTTTGTTGCTTGTAATGTATATAAATGATCTGGTGGAAAAAATAGGTACTCTGATTGATCAGTTTGTGAATGAAACCAAAATTGGCGGAGTTGCAGATAGTGAGGAGGATTGTCAAATGTTACAGTGGGATATAGAAGATTGCAGCTTTGAGAAATGGCAGATGGAATTTAATCCAGACAAATGCAAGATGATGCATTTTAGAAGATCAAATTCAGGTGTGAATTATACAATAAACGGCAGAACCCTTAAGAGACATACAGTCATATTGCACGGAAACAGACCCTTCGGTCTAACCAGTCCATGCTGATCATAATTCCAAACTAAACTAGTCCCACCTGCCTGCGCTTGGCTCACATCCCTCCAAACATTTCTTATTCATGTACTTATCCAAATGTCTTTTAAACATTGTAAATGTACTCGCATCCACCACTTCCTCTGGAAGTTCATTCCAGACACGAACCACTCTCTACGGAAAAAAATTGCTCCTCATGTCTTTTTCAAATCTTTCTCCTCTCATGTTAAACATATGCCCCCTAGTTTTGAACTCCCAGGGGAAAGTCACCTGCCATTCACTTATCCAGATCCTCCATGATTTTATAAACCTCTATAAGGTCACCCCTCAGCCTCCTATGCTTCAGTGAAAAAAGTCCCAGCCTATCCAGCCTCTCCCCATAACTCAAATCTTCCATTCCCAGCAACATCCCGGTAAATCGATATACAGGAGCATTGACTTACAGAGAGATCTAGGTGTAAGGTCTACAGATCCCTGAAAGTTGAACACAGGTGGATAATACAGTGTGAATCTGGAGGAGCACAGCAGGCCAGGCAGCATCAGAGGAGCAGGGAAGTTGACGTTTTGGGTCGGGACCCTTCTCAGAGATAGTAAGAACTGCCGATGCTGGAGTCAGAGATAACACAGTGTGGAGCTGGAGAAGCACAGTAGGTGGATAAGGTGGCCAAGAAGGCATACAGCACGCTTGCCTTCATTAGTCGGGACATCAAATATAAAGTTGGCAAGTTATGTTACAGCAGTACCAAACCTTAGTTAGGCCACATTTCGAATATTGCACGCAGTTTAGGTTGCCACACTATCAGAAGGATGCGGATGAGGATTTAGGAAAGGGTGCAGGGAAGACTTACCAGGATGTTGCCTGGTATGGAGGGTTTTAGGTATGAGGAGAGGTTGGATAAACTCAGATTGCTGTTATTGGAAAGACAGAGGCTGAGAGCCAACATGACAGAGTTCTAAATATTATGAGGGGCATAGAAAGGGTGGATAGTCAGAAGCTTTTCCCAGGCTGGAAAGGTCAACTACAAGATGGCACAGGTTCAAGGTGAGAAGGGGAAAGTTTAGAGGAGAAGTATGGGTAAAATATTTCACACAGAGAGTGGTGCGCACTGCCAGTGGAGGCGGTGCAAGCAGGCACGTTAGCAACATTTAAGGCACATCTTGATAGGCACATTAACATGATGTGAACAGAAGGATAGAAACTGTGCGTGGGCAATAAGTAGCAGGTCTAGATAAGGATTAGGAATTGGCGCAGGCTCCGTGGGCAGAAGGGCCTGTTCCTGCAATGTATTGTATTGTATAATGTATATACTGTATACTTTAAATTAATCAGAACTAATGCAAATTGGACATAACTATTGCAAATTAACAGCCAGATGATACTTCAAACAAAAAGGTAAATTTCACTTTAAATAATTGATGCAACCAAGATATGCCGAAAAGAAACAACAAGAAGCATTCACATCAGTCCCACAAAAATGGGCCGAGTGGTATTATTGCTGGACTGTTAATCCAGAGATCCAAGTAATGTTCTGAGGACCTGAGTTTGAATCCTGCCATGGCAAATTGTGAAATTTGAATTCAATAAAAATCTGGAATTAAGACTCTAATAATGACAATGAATCCATTATGGATTGTCAGGAAAAACCCATCTGGTTCACTAATGTCGTTTAGGAAAGCACTGCTATCCTTACCTGGTCTGGTCTCTCTGTAATAATAATAGTAATTTATTGTTACATGTATTTATGAAAATACAGTAAAATGTATATAAGTCACCATAAGCTGGCACCATTTTACTTACATAAATTATAAAAAGAAATAAATCATACAAAGTTAGGACAAATTTCAGTTTCTGTTCCATCCATAGCTTCTTGATTTCCTAAGTGACTAAGAGACGCTGCCGCACTCCGCAGCTGCCAAAAATGTCCCTGAGGCTGCAACACCAAGGAGGAAGCACACTGAAGCAGCTCACCGCCACTGCTGACCAAACCCAGAACTTCGCCATCTGCCAAAGCCACCTCATTACTATTGATAGCCACCGTTATGGCCGGGACACTGTCCCAACACGCGAGGAATGGGCCCATGTCAACTTCTGAGAAACAATTAACTGTCAAAATTAACTCCAGCAGAACAACAGATCATCCATTCTGCCACCGGAGTGGAAAAGAACGGACCCCAATTCATCGACGCTGGACCAGTTGCTCAAGCTGCAACTGCCATGGCCATGAGGAATGGACCAGATCCACTGCTCAACGGCTCCCCACAACCTGTCTCCAACACTGTTGCCACAGAAAGAAGATGAACTTGTTTCAAAAGTTAAATGAAAAAAATAAAATTAAGAAAAAAAGATGCAGTCAGTCATGCACGAGGAAGTGGACAGGCCAGGAGCCCAAACACCTCTGGCCTGCCGCCAGTCTATTGTATGTATGTGACTCCAAACTCACAGCAAAATGGTTGACTCTTAACTGGCCAAACAGCAATAAATGCTGAATAAAAACCAAAAGAACTGCGGATGCTGTAAATCAGGAAGAAAAACAGAAGTTGGTGGAAAAGCTCAATAGATCTGGCAGCATCTGTGAAGAAAAAAATCAGAGTTAATGTTGGGTATGGTGAACCTTCCTCAATGTGTGGGCAATAAATGCTGGCCTAGCCAGTGATGCCCTCATCCCATGAATGAATAAAAAAAGTGGCATTACATAGCTACACAATTCCATAACATTTTGTTCTTTATTTATGCAGGATGGGTTGGAGTCCCATGCGATTGAAGTTTTTGCTTTTTATACAATTATCATCAGAAAATACAGAAAAAAGCCATCTCTTTCTCGCATCATGAAAGTGCTGACAGTGCAGGCATCTCAAGTTTCTTTTCAACTGACCAACCAATAACACCCTGCTTAACAGTTTGGTTATTTCTGTGTGATGATCCCAGCTGATGGTAATACTGGACAAGTCTGATCCTGAAGTGAAACCTGGCTTGTTCAACCATCAGTTTTATTTTTGCAATTTGGTTACGTGGTGGTCAGTCACTGAACATATTCACAAGAGGCTGCATTTATATTTCTAACAGCAGAATATAAGATTATTATGTAAAAGATGATAAAAAAAAGCTCCTCCTATACTGAATCTGCTTCTGGTGAATAGGCTCTGGCCTCTCTTTCTGTGGCTTGTGAAAGCTCAACTCTTTTCTTCTTAATTCATGGGATGTGAGTGTCACTGGCATGGATTGTCCATCTCTAGTTGCCCTTGAGAAGGTGGTGATGAGTTGAGCTGCCTCCTTGAACCTTTAGAGGAGGAATAGAGAAAATGGCAGATGGGATAGAGTAGCATCAATGATTAGAAACAGAATCACTTCTTTGGTAAGGGATTTAGATTTATATCTGCGTGTTGTAGATACAACTGCAATGTCACAACGAGTTGGGAGTTCCAGGATTTTGACCCAGCAAAGGAATGGTGATATATTTCCAAAACAGGGTGCTAAGTGTCTTGAATGGGAACTTACAGATGAAGGCGTTCCCATGTATTTGCTGCCTTTGTTCTTCTAGATGGGAGTGCCTGTGGGTTTGGAAACTACTGTCGAAAGAGACTTGGTGAATTTCTGAACTGCAACTTGTTGATAGCCTTATGGAACTTAGAAAACACTTCAGCAATTATCTCACCAGATAGTTTATCTAGTCATTTATCTTAGTCACACAATTTCTTTGACCCATTTTAAAAAAATTAGATTTTGATCTTATAAAGGAAAATGTCACTTTCACAGTAAGAAACCAAAAGAAACCTTTACTTTACAAACCAAATAATAAGATATTACAAACCTTCATCATGCCTTCAAAATCACCTATCCCTAGTTTTCACAAGTTATTCACGCAGCTTTCCATGTTTTAGATATTTAGGGTGCTCACAAATGCCTTCAAGAGATCCTTTCTCTTTTTCTACTAAACAGACCTCTTCCTGAGAGTGATTTTCATCTTTTCTTCATGCAAGTTCTATTTCTCACTGTCTACTTTTCCTTTATCTCTGCCTCGTTGCGCTGAGTACTTTCATCCTCTGGCTCCTCTATTTGTAGCTCTCCTTTGTCATTTGTGTCTGCCAGCATATGGTTTCTTTCTTAACTTCTTTCTGTTGAAACCACTTTTAGTTAATAATCGCCAGGTCACATGAACTGGAACATTTTGTCATCTCAGAAAGGTACAAATGATCCTTTAGAAATCATGCAAACTCTTCAAAGTCTTCTTCAAACAGTTTTTTTTTTAAATTGTAGTTTCAAAACCATTTTAAAGGAGTTAGGAATTTTCATTACTTCACTAATTCTGGATCAAATTCACATCCAATTCAAAGTTCCTTTTCTTACTGAATTATACATGTTTTGGAGATCTACAGCTGTTTCAAGAATATGCCAGTGTTTTCTGCAATTTTGCTGAAAGTTCTGATTTTCAATTTCAAAGTTGCTTTTCTTACTGTGTTATGCATGTTTTTGAGATCTACAACTGGTTTCAAGCATATGCTGGCATTTTCCGCAATTTCTTATGTTCTTTCAAGAAGCTCTTTATTCATTAACGGAATTAGGATGTTGCTGGCTGGGCAGCATTTATTGCCCATTCCTAATTGCCCAGAGGGCAGTTCGGAGTCAACCGCATTACTGTGGGTCTGGAGACACATGTAGGCCAGACCAGGTAAGGATGGCATTTTCCTTCACTAAAGGACATTAGTAAACCACTCTGTTGTACAGTGGGGAGGGTCAAAGTGCAGGCAAGCAGTGGTAGTCAGGAACTCTATAGTCAAGGGCACGGGTAGACATTTCTGTGGCCGCAAGTAAGACTCCAGGATGGTGTGCTGCCTCACTCACGACAGCGTCAAGGATATCTGTGAATGGACACAAGACATACTGAAAGGGGAGAGTGAACTGCTAGATGTCATGGTCCGTATTGGAACTAACATAATTGGCAGGAAGGGAGATGAGGTCCTGCAAAAGGAGTTAGGAAGAAACTTAAAAAGCAGGATCTCTAGGGTTGTAATCTTGAGATCACTCCCCATGCCATATTCTAATGAGGCCAGAAATAGGAAGCTAGCACAGCTGAATTTGTGGATAAAGTGTTGGTATCAGGAGGATGTCAGATATCTGAATAATTGGGATCTCTACCAGGGTATGTGGGACCTGTACAAAAAAAAGATGGGCTGCACCTGAACTGGAGAGGAGATTTGCTAGTGCTACTAAAGAGGATTTAAACTAGTATGGTGAGTCTGGTGGGAACCGGAGCAGCAGGTCAGGAATGTGAGGAGAAGATGGTGCTTAACAGGATGAACAAGCAGTGCCAGTTCAATTAACAAAGCAGGACTGTAAACAGTGTATTGGGTAAGCCAGGAGGAAGAAATCATAAAAAGATGCTGATGGACTGAATAGAGTATACAGCCACAATTCTTTAAATAAAAGAGCAAATGTAAGGAACAAATTAAGTGAGTTGCAACAACAGATTAAAATTAGAAACTTTGATATAGTTGCCATTATAGCTGCAGAATGGTCAGGACTGGGAACTAAACAAGCCAGGTTATTAGGTTTAGAGGAGGAATAGAGAAAATAGCAGATAGGATAGAGTAGCACCACTGATTAGAAACAGAATCACTTCTATAGTAAGGGATTTAGATTTGGATTTTATTGTCAAATGTAGGAGTACAGTGAAAAGTTAAGAAGGCACAACAACACCTCTTCTTCGTCAGGCAGCTCAGGGAATTTGGCATGTCCATGAGGTCCCTCACCAACTTCTACAGATGCACCATTGAAAGCATACTGTCT
>NW_025976020.1:0-7634 GCF_021869965.1 Rhincodon typus | reverse complement strand
CCCGAAACGTCAGCTTTCCTGCTTCTCTGATGCTGCTTGGCCTGCTGTGTTCATCCAGCTCTACACCTTGTTATCTCAGATTCTCCAGCGTCTGCAGTTCCTACTATCTCTGAGGTTCAGGAACAGCTTCTTTCTGGCCATTATCAGACTGATGAATGGACTCTAGCCTCAAATAATGTAACCTGCAAAGTAACCTGTATGCCCTAAGTCTTTTTGATCTGTACATCCTTTGTTTGCTGTGATCTGCCTGTACCACTTGCCAAAAAAGCTTTTCATTGTGTTTTGGGTAAACATGACAATCAATCAATCAAGTTGTAATCAAAGCAAAAACGAAAAGAACTGCAGATGCTGTAAATCAGGAACAAAAACAGAAGTTGCTGGAAAACCTCAGCAGGTCTGGCAGCATCTGCGAAGCAAAAATCAGAGTTAACATTTCGGGTCCGGAGACCCTTCGTCAGAATTGAGGACCTGAAACGTTAACTCTGATTTTTGCTTCACAGATGCTGCCAGTCCTACTGAGCGTTTCCAGCCAGTTGTAATCAAATTTGTTATCGATGGGACTGGAGCAGCAGGTCAGTAACAGGAGAAAAGCTTGAGACCAAAGTAAATATACACACGGGGAAGAGCAATCAGGGAAAGGTTGCTGAGCTCCGTAGAACTAGAGGCTTGGACTGTATTTGCTTTAGTGCAAGAAGTATAACAGGTAAGATAAATGAACTTTGAGCCTGGATAAATGCATGCGGTTATGATATTGTTGCTATCACAAAGACATGGTCGAAAGAGGGACAGGATTGTCAGCTTAACATTCTGGGATATCAATGTTTTAGACAAGGCTGAGGAGGAAGCAAAGGAGGTGGTGGAGTTGTATTACCGATCTTAGGTAGTATACCACAGTTGTGTTGAGGGAGGGCATCCTGGAGAAATCTTGCAGCGAGGCTTTATGGGTACAGCTCAAAATAGGAAGGGTGCAATCACAATGCTGGGATTGAACTGCAGACCTCCCAGTTGCCAGTGGGAGATAGGGAAAAGAGTTGTGTAGTCAGATTCTGGAAAGATGTCAAAATAACAGGGTTATTGTGGTGGATGATTTTAACTTCCCTCCCATATTGACTAGGACTCCATTATTTCCAGAGGTTTGAATGGGGAGCAATTTGTTAGGTGTGCTCAGAAGGGTTTTTTGATACAGTATGTGGATTGTCCATTGAGGGATGGCACCATGCTGGTACAGGGAAATGAGCCACGTCAGGTGATCAAAGTTTCAGTGAGGGTAGCATTTTGGCAATAGTGACCATAGTTTCATACATTTTTGGATACTTGTGCATAACGGCAAGAATGAACCTTGGATGAAGGTGTTAAAGTGGAGAATATGGTTTGGGAGTGGCTGTTTGAAGGTAAATCCGCATCTGATGTGGGAGTCTTTTAAAGACCAGATGATTAATTTTCAGGACAGGCATGTTCCTGTAAAAATGAAGGACAGAAATGGCAAGATTCGGGAACCTTGGCTGACAGGGGAAATTATCAGCTTAGTCAATAAAAATGGAAGAATACCTAAGGTCTAGGCAGCTAAAAACAGACAAAGTCCTTAAAGAATATAAAGAAAGTAGGAAGGAGCTCAAACAGTGAGTTAGGAGGGATAAAAGGGGCCATGAAATGTCCTTGTCTTTAATGAGTACTTGATATAGGTATTCAGTAAAGAAATGGATGTTGAGGTGAGGGAAAGCTGTGTGAATACTCTCGGGCTGGTTAACATAATGAAGGAAGAAGTGTTGGGTGTCTTGAAAAACATTATGGTAGACAAGTCCCCAGGGCTAGATGGATCTATTTCAGGATACTATGGGAGGCAAGGCAGGAAATAGTTGGGGCATTAAGAGAGATCTTTGTATCGTCTTTTTCCTCAGGTGAGGCTATGGAGGACTGGAGAAGGGCCAATGTTGTTCCTTTGTTTAAGAAAGGAAACAGAGATAATCCAGGTAATTAAAGGCTGGTGAGCCTGACGTCAGTGGTGGGAAGCTGCTGGAGGACATTCTGAGAGACAGATTTATTCATATTTGGAAGAGAATGGACTTGTTAGTGATAGGCAGAATGGGCTTGTGTGGGGAAGGTCATGTCTCACCAACTTGATTACATTTTTTTGAGGAGGTGATAAGAACGATTGAGGGAAGGGCAGTGGATGTTGACTACATGGGCTTTAGTCAGGCATTTGATAAGGTACCTCGTTGGCAGGCTGGTACACAAGGTAGAATCTCATAGGATCCATTGTGGGCTGGCTGGATGGATACAAAACTGGCTTGGTCATAGAAGACAGAGAGTAATGATGGAAGGATGCTTTTCCTGAATGGAGATCAATAACTAATGGTGTTCCACGGGGATCAGTGCTGGCACCTTTGTTGATCTGGGGGAATATCTAGGTGGCCTGACAAGTAAATTTGCGAATGACACCAAAATTGGTGGAGTTGCAGAGAGTGAGGAGGATTGTGAAAAGATACAACGGGATATAGATCAATTGCAGATTTGGGCAGAGAAATGACAGACGGAGTTAATTCAGACAAACGTGAGATGATATATTTTTGAAGATCAAATTCAGGTGTGAATTATACAATAAATGGCAGAACCCTTAGGAACATTGACGTGCAGAGGAATATGGGGGTACATGTCCACGGATCCCTGAAAGTGGCAACACTGGTGGATAAGGTGGTCAAGAAGGCATACAGCATGTTTGTCTTCATTGGCTGGCACATCAAGTATAAAAGTTGACAAGTTATTTAACAGCTGTATAAGGCTTGAGTTAGGCCACATTTGGAATATTGCATGAACTTCTGGTTGCCACACTATTGGGAGGACATGGATGCTTTGGAGAGGGTGCAGAGATAATTTACCAGGATGTTGCCCAGTGTGGAAGATTGTAGGTGTGAGGAGAGGCTGGATAAACTCAGATTGTTTTCACTGGAAAGACGGAGGCTGAGGGGCAACTGGATGGAGGTCTACAAAATTATGAGAGGCATAGATAAGGTGGATAGTCGGAGGCATTCTCCCAGGGTGGAAAGGTCAACTACAAGAGGCCATAGGCTCAAGGTCAGAGGGGGAAAGTTTAAGGAAGAAATGCAGGGAAAATGTTTCACACAGTGGGTGGTAGGTGCCTGGAACAAACTGCCAGTGGAGCTGGTGAAAGCAGGCAGATTAGCAATGTTTAAGGTGCATCTTGATAGACACATGAATGGGAGGCGAACAGACTGATAGAAACCGTGCATGGGCAATAAGTAGTGGGTCTAAGTGAGCACTGGGAATCAGCACAGGCTTAGTGGACCAAAGGGCCTGTTCCTGTGATGTATTGTTCTTTGAGTTTGTTGACTCAGTTGATTCATTGTTTTCAGCAGCTTTGAAGAATTTGGATGATCTCTCTGGAACCCTCACTTTTTCATTGGAATTGGCAATAAAGTCTCCCCATATCTCACCCTCATTTTTAAATAACTGAAGTTCTGAAGATGGGTCACTGGACTCAAAACATTAACTCTGTTTTCTCTTCAGTGATGCTGCCAGACCCATTGAGTTTCTCTAGCAATTTCTGTTTTTGTTTCTTCAAGAAGTTATTTTTTAATCTGTCATCCCTTGTAAAGCAGGATATCTTTGTAGTAATTCCAAATGACATGGTACACAGAAGGTTGAGGGGTGATCTGATAGAGCTGTATAAGATTATGAAGGGCATGGATAGGGTGGAGAGTAAGCAGCTGTTCCCCTTATTCACATGATCAATAACAAAGGGGCATAATTTTAAAGTGAAAGGTAGTAGGTTTAGAGGGGATTTTGAGGAGAAACATTTTCACCCAGAGGGTGGTGGGGTCTGGAATGTGCAACCTGGGAGGGTAGATGGGCAGAAAACCTCACACCCTTTATAAAATACTTGGATGAGCATTTGAAATGTTATAATATTCAAGGCAGTGGGTCTAATACTGGAAATTGGCACCAGTGAAGATCGTAGAATAATTTTGGTTTTACAGACTGGATGGATCTAAGGCCTCTTAGAAAGTCGAAGGGAACAGCACAGGAATGGGCCCTGTGGTCCACAATGTGCCTCCACACCCTTCATGTAATGTGGCGACCAGAATTGAATCGTCTTCTGTACTATATGGTTCTATGGTTCTATGAGACTATGTATCTGAGTGGTTATGCTTCTCGACTGGTAATTTTAAGGCATGAATTAATAATGCAGGAATTCTCAATTATAACCCACCATGAAACTCTGAACATGAGCATTTGAAATGTTATAATATTCAAGGCAATGGGTCTAATACTGGAAATTGGCACCAGTGAAGATCATGGAATATTTTTGGTTTTACAGACTGAATGGATCTAAGCCCTCTTAGAAAGTAGAAGTGTACAGCACAGGAATAGGCCCCATGGCCCACAATGTGCTAAATATGATGATGCCAAATTAAACTAATCCTTTCTGCCTGCACTTGGTCCATGACACTCGATTTCTTGCATATTCATATGTTTATCTAAAAGTCCCCTAAATGCCCTTATTGTATCTGCCTCCACCACCACCCCTGCCAGCGTGTTCCACACTCCTACCACCCTATGTGTAAAAACTTGCCCCTCACATCTCCTTTGAACTTTCCCCCTCTCAACTTAAATGCATGCCCCCTGGTATTATACATCTCAATTCTGGGAAAAAGAATCTGCCTGTCAACCCTATCTATGCATCTCATACTTTTATAGACTTCTGTCAAGTCTTCCCTCAGCTTCTGCTGCTCCAAAGAAAGCCTGAGTTTTTCTTGCCTCTCCTTATAACTCATTCCCTCTAGCATCCTGGTAAACATCTTCTGTACCCTCTCCAAAGCCTCCGCATACTTCCTGTAATGTGGCAACCAGAATTGAATCCTCTTCTGTACTATATGGTTCTATGATTCTATGACACTATGTATCTGAGTGGTTATGCTTCTCAACTGGGAATTTTAAGGCCTGAATTAATAAGGCAGGAATTCTCAATTATAAGCCACCATGAAACTCTGAAAATTTGAATTACATGGAAAATGTAATGCAGTAACAGGCCATGGAGCTGGACACCAGTGTTTCTGCTTCACATGAACCTCTTTCAATATTATTTACTGTATCCGAACCTATGAACATATCCTCCTATTCCCTTGTGTACCTATCTGGCTTCCTTTATGCCATACGCTTCAGTCATTTATTATCAGAGCAAGTTCAACATTCTCATCAATCTCTGGGTAAAGAAGTTTCTCCTGAATTCCTTGTTGGATTTAGTTTCTTTCAAAAAATCTGTGACACAGAGCTGTCAGATTGTTATAAAAATCTCAACTGTGAATACCGTGAAAAATTCAAAGTGCTTGCAGTAGCAAAACTGGTTCTGTTCCTTGACTGGAATCCAAGAGCCTAGTAATGATCCAACAAGAGATGCGAGTTCAAATCTCCACAACTGTAGCTGGGGGATTTTAAATTCAATTAATTAAGTAAATCCAGAATAAAAGGTTAGTATCAGTAAGGGTGATCTGTAGCTACTGGAATGGTGTAAAAATGCAACTGTCTCACTGACATGCTTGAGAGATTGAAATGTAATCCTTGCTCAGTCTGGTTCATATCCAGACCTACAGTTAACCCTAAACTGCCCCCTGAAATTAACAGTGATCATAATTATCCACAGAAAAACAGAACAAAATTAAGGATTACAATTGACAATAAATGGTAACCCAGTCAGCAATTCCAATCTCCAAGAAAATTAACCAGTGTGGACAGGATGGGCCAAAGGGTCTTTTTTCTGTCTGTTGATATCTATGGATTTGTGACTAACTGCGCATACATGAGGCACCCTGGGTAACTACAGCATTCCATCGCTGTCTTGTGCTCCAGAACTGACTATACACCCAGCCATGCTGTTCCTGCACAGCTACAAAACCAACATGGAAAATTGCTCAAGAATGCCGTGCCCACAAAAAGCAGGACAAATCCAATATAGAGACAGTAAGAACTGCCGATGCTGGAGTCTGAGATAACACAGTGTGGAGCTGGAGGAACACAGCAGGCCAGGTAGCATCAGAGGAGCAGGAAAGTTGACATTTTGGGTCATTTCTGAAGAAGGGTCCTGACCAGAAATGTCACCTTTCCTGCTGTGTTCCTCCAGCTCCACACTGTGCTATGTCTATAAATCCAATACAGCTGTTCACCATCCCATCACAATCATTGGGCAGTTGATTGAAGGTGTTGTGCATAATGCTATCAAGAACTACTTGCGTAGCAATCATCTGCTCACCAATGCTTTGGCTTTACCAGTGCTGTTCTGTTCTATACTAGACTTTTGCCAAAATTGGCCAAAGGAAAGGAGGTCAGCATGACAGCCACTGACATCAAAGCAATGTTTGACTGAGTGTGGCATCAATTAATCCTTGCAAAACTGACGTGGAAAAGAAACTTTCCATTGATTGGATCATGCCTAGCATAAAGGAAGATGGTTGTGGTTGTTGGAAGCCAATGATAATAGCCTCAGGATAGCTCCGCAAGAGCTCCTCTGTTTAATTTCTAGGCCTAGCCGTCTTCAGCTACTTCATCCATGATCTTCAAAATAAGGCTAGAATTGGGGATATTCACTGGTGATTACACAGTATTCAATGTCATTCACAAGTCTTGAGGTACTGGACAGTCTGTGCATTTGGGCAAATAGGGAACCCTTCAGGTTTGAACTCATAAGTGGAAAGCCATGTGTGCACCACATAAGTGACAGTCGGCAATTACCTCCAAAATCAGAGAATCTAACAGTTTCCCCTTGATATTCAATGGCATTGCTGTTGCTGATGATTTTTTAGTCATTCATGAGACTAGGGCATTGTTGGCTAGGCTAACACTTATTACCCATCACTCATTGTTCAAAAGGCCAATGAGCTGCCCTCATGAACTGCAGCTGTCCTTGGGACAAGGATACCCATGGTGTTTGTGGGAGAGAGCTCCAAGATTGTTGCAGTGCTTTGCTGGTACGGACTTGATGGACCGAAAGGCCTCTTTTCTACTCTTTTTTTTCTATGATGTTAACCTGACAATAAAGGAGCACCCATGTATATCCAAGTTAGGCTGGTGAGTGGCTTGAGGGGGAACTTGCAGGTGGTGGTGTGCCCATGTATCTGCTGCCCTTGTCTTTGTAGATGGAAGTGGTCATAGGTTTGGAAGGTGCTGTCTGAGGAGCCTTAGCAAGTTGCTTCACTGCATTGTGTAGATGGCATACACTGCTGCCAGTGTTTTGTTGGTGAAGAAGTGAAAAATGAGGGTGATGGATGTGACACTAATTAAGATGTACGCTTTGTTGGATGGTGTCAAGCTTCTTGAGTGTTGTTGGAGCTGCACTCATCCAGGCAAGTGGGGAGTATTCCATCGCACTCCTGACTTGTGCCTTATAGACTGATGAATCAGGAGATCAGTTACTCATTACAGAAATTGCAGTCTCTGACCTGCACATGTAGCTAATGCCTTTGTATGGCTTGTGCAGTTCAGTTTCTGGTCAATGGTAATCCCCAGAATGTCAATAGTGAGGAATTCAGCTACCAGATTAGTCTGCGTCTATATTGCAAAACTGGCACGGAAAATAAACTTTCCATTGATTGGATCATGCCTAGCATAAAGGAAGATGGTTG
>NW_025976019.1:0-7634 GCF_021869965.1 Rhincodon typus | reverse complement strand
CCTCTGAGAGTGCTGCACTACCACAGGACTGACTCAATTCTGAACACCTTACAATGAGACACCGGCTCAGTATTGACCGTTTGATCATGAGGCACTGATTCAGTTCTGACCCTATTACATTGAGAGCGCAGTTCTTCATTGTTGACCCTCTGGCAGTGCAGAATTCCCGCATGACTGACCCTCCCACAGTGCAGCATACCTTTAGTACTGAACCTCTGATAGTGCAGCTCCCCTCAGTACTGTCTCTAACAGTGCAGCATTCTCTTAGTATTGACTATCTGACAGTACTTAGGGGAGTGCTGCACTGTTGGAGAGTCAGTACTGAGGAAGAGCTGCTTTGTCAGAAGGCAAATATTAATGGAGTGCGAGGGTCCATTTTAAAGGGGTTTTGCGCTGTCACGCATTCAACTATGGTGGCGCGGTGGCTCGGTGGTTAGCACTGCTGCCTCACAGCGCTCGGAACCCAGGTTCGATTCCACTTTTGGGCGACCGTCTGTGTGGAGTTTGCACATTCTCCGGGTCTGTGCGGGATTCTGTGTCCTCTGGATGCTCCGGTTTCCTCCCACAGTTCAAAGATGTGAAGGCTCGGTGGATTGGCTATGCTAAATTGCCCATGGTGTTCAGGTTAGGTGGCTTAGACATGGGGAAATGTAGGGGAATGTGATTGGGTGGTATTCTCTTCGGAAGGGCGTTTTGGACTTGTTGAGCTGAATTGCCTGTTTCCACACTATCGGCAGTCTATGAATCAATATTAAAGTGCTGCACTGCCAGATGGTCAATGGTTAGAGAGTGCTGCCCTGTGGGAGGCCAGTACTGAAAGGGAGCCACCCTGTCAGGAAGTCAATATTAAGAGAGTGCTCCAGTATCAGAGGGTAAATCGGAAGTGAGCACATCTCTCTCAAATGTCCTTGTCAAAGGGTCAGTCGTCAGGTTAGTGCTGAGGGAATGTCAGAGGGTTAAGATATGGCAGAAATGCACTATCAGAGGGTCAGTCATCAGTATGCCAGATTGTATTGTACTGTTGGAGGGTCAGTACTGAGAGAGTGCCTCATCGTCAGAGGATCAGTGCTTCTTTGTTAGTGTGCCACTCCCTTAACGCTGACCCTCTGACAGTGCAGCATTCCCTTAATATTGGCGTTCCAACAGAGCGGCACTCCCTCAGTGAAGACACTCTGAAAATGCAGCTTTCCCTCACTATTGACCTTCTGACAGCGCAGTATTCTGACATCATTGACCCTCTGACAGTGTAACATCTGCTTCATGTTGACCCTCCGATATTGTGGTACGACCTCAGTGGTGATACTCTGACAATGCAGGACTCCCTCAGTACTAACTTCTCTGATTAAGCACTCCCTCAGTGCTAAGCGTCTGAAAATGGAGCATTCTCTCGTTACTGACCCTTTGCTGTGCTGCTGTGCCAGAGCACTCACTCGCTGAAGTTGCAGTACTCCATTAATAGTTGCCCTCCGACAGTGCATCACTTCCTTAATAATGACCCTCGATAGTGGAGCACTCCCTTAATATGGAGCCACTAATCGTGTAGCATTCTTTTAATATTTGCCTGCTGACAGTGCAGCACTCCTCTAATATCAAACCTCCGAGGGTGAAATACTCCTTTAATTGACCATCTGAGAGTGCAGCATTTCCTCGGTGCGAACTCTCTGCCAGTGCAGTACTCCCTTATTATCGGACCACAAGCAGTGTGGCACTCCCTGAATACTGGCCCACCAACAGTGCAGCACTCCCTGAATATTGGCCATCGAGAATGCGACATCCCCTTAATATTGACCTGTTCGCAGTGCAGTACTCTCCTGATATCAAACCTCTATCAGATGGTCCGCACTGAGGGAGTGCCCAATTGTCAGTAGGTCAATTATGAGGCTGTGCCACTTTGTCAGAGGTCAATACTGAGACAGTGCCTCATCTTAAGTGGGTCAGAATTAAGGAAGGGCCTCACAACACAGAGTCAGTACTGAAGTAGTGCAGCACTGTCAGAGGATCAGTTGACGGAATGCTTTATTGTCAGTGGGTCAGTTCTGAGGCAGTGTCTCCATGTAATGGATTTAGAATTGAGGGAGGATGACATGATTAGAAGGTCAGTAGTAAGGTATTGCAGTCAGACTGTCACTATTAAGGGAATACATCATTGTCAGAGTGTCTGTGCTGAGGTATTGAAGAATTGTCAGAGGCTGAGTATTGAGGGAATGCTTCCTTGACAATAACTCCCTCTGCAGGGCTATCACGTCATTTCTGGAGAGTCAGTCTTGAAGGAGTCACCCATTGAGAGAGAATCAGTTCTGTTGGAGAGCCTCATTATCAGAGGGTCAGTACTGAAGGAGTTGTAAGCGGGTCAATTCTGAAGCAGTGTCTCATTTAAGGGGGTCGGAATTGAGCAAGTTCATCACGTTTACAGGGTCATTTCTGAGGAAGGGCACCGTAATCAGTAGATCAGCAGAGAGGCAGTGCCTTATTATCACGAAGTTAGTTCTGAGGCAGTGTCTCATTGTTAGAGGGTGAGCAGTAAGGGAGTGACTCGTTGTTAGAGGATCCATTCCGAGGCAGTGCCTCAATGTGATGGAGTCAGAATAGAGGGAGTGTCAAATGTCAGGGGCTCAATATTGAGGTATTGAAGAACGGTTAGAGTGCCAGTCCTGAGGTAATCCAGCACTGTCAGAAGGTCAGAATGATGGGATTTCCTTATTGTCAGCGGGTCAGTTCTGAGGCAGTACCTCTTTGTCAGAGGATCTGTTCTGAGGGATTGCCTCATTGTCAGAGGATCTGGTGTGAGGCACTGCACGGATGGAATAGGGTCAGAACTGAGGGAATGCAACACGCTTATCGGTTCAGCACTGAAGTAGTGCAGCACTGCCAGAAGGGCCGTTCTGAGGCAGTCCCTTTTTGTCAGAGGGTCAATACTGAGGCAGTCCCTCATTCTCAGCTGGTCAGAATTGAGGGTATGCCACATGATTAGAGGATCAGTACTGAAGTAATGCAGTACTGTCAGAGGATCAGTACTGAGGAAGTGCCTCATTGTCAGAGAGTCAGTCCTGAGATAATTAAGCACTGTCAATGGGACTCTGGGCTTCAGTACTCGAAGATGAGAGTAAAAAAGCATGAAAGTGATGCTAAATCTTTATAAAGTAGTGCTGTCAGCTCCAGTTGAGGACATAGTGAATTCTGAACACCATATTTTAGGAAGGACATGAAGTTCCTGGAAAGGAAATTGAGCAGAAGGACAGCAGCACTACATCCAGGAGGTGGAAGCATACTTGGAAATTTGTGTCCCTGCCTTTAAACTAAATTGCAGTAAAAGATAAAACGTGAGAGTGTTTTAGATAGTTCGATGGGCTTCAGATTACTTTCGGCGCAACATCGAGGGCCGAAGGGCCTGTACTGCGCTGTGATGTTCTATGTAATGTTCTATGTTCTATGCTGTTGAAAGGGGGAGACAGGAATATAGGCGGGGGTGTCGGTGCCTCGGGCGGGGCCGCGTTATCGAGGAGGGGTGGTGTGGTGAACGGTGTGGGTGATGACGGTGACGGTTCAGAATTTGAAAACAAGAGACCTCGCGCTTGCGGGGGCACGCACCTATCTTCACCTCCGTGGGCGCTCTTTCCTCGGTGTGGGCGTGGTCGTGATCATGGCCTGGCTTTGGACCATAAGAACTAGGAGCAGGAGTAGGCCGTCCGGCCCTTCGAGCCTGCTCCGCCATTCACTAAGATCATGGCTGAACTTTTCATGGACTCACATCGAGTTACCCGCGTTCTCACCGTATCCCATAATTCCTTTATCTTTCAAAAAATATCTACCTTATCTTTAAAAACGTTTACTGAAGTAGCATCAACTACTTCACTGTGCAAGGAATTCCATAGATTAACAACTCTCTGGGTGAGGAAGTTCCTTATCAATTCAGTCTTTCCCCTGACTTCGCTGATTGGAGCAACCGCACGTCATCGGCATCGCCCCGGTCCACAAGGGCGAGACTCTGTCGTTCGTAGGCGGGGCTCATGCACAGACCTTTTCATCTGATTGGTTAAACTGTCGCGCCCGACCCCTTTTGCTCACGTGTTGTTTGGACACGGGCTCGTGGTCGCATGGTTCCTCGTGACTAATTAGTTGCCAAACAACTCGTCTTTCTTCATCCATAGTTCTATAGTTTTAACCTGGTCCACACCTGAGGTTGGAAGGCTGTTTCTGGGTATACCATCTTTGTTGAGCCTTGCACGAAGTCTTCCGTGAGGCTTGTTCCTCAGTCTTGGCTCTGTATGTCACCCCGTTTGTTGGGGCTATGATATGGCTCTCAGGGCAGGTTGAGTTGAGTTGATCAGTGGGTAAGTACGTAGCGAATGAACCATCTCTTGGATAAATGTAAAGTTATCTACTTTAGGGGCAAAAACTGAAAAGTCATTTATTATCTGAAGGGTGATAGATTGGGAAAGGGAATGGTACACTTAGACCTTAATGTCCTTGTACATGTCGCTGAAAGCAAGTATGACCCTGACCCTGACTCTGACCCTATTGCAGGTGGTGAACAAGGCAGATGGTTCGTTGGCTGCCTTATTGAGGGGATTCATGGATTGTTTATAGTGACAGTGAGTGAATGATTTACCAGAGTGATTTCTGGGATGGTGGTATTGAGAGATGAATGGAGACTGGATGAGTTAGGGCCATATTCGTGGGAGTTTAAAAGAAGAACGGGCATCTGATGGAAGCCTATAAATTTAAAGAGGACTGGACAAGGGATATGCAGTAAGGATGTCCTCAATGACTTAGGAGTCCAAAAATAGGGCTTAGAGTCAAGGAGGAAAAGGAGATCATTCAGGAAATGAGGAGAAATGTCTTCACCTGGACAGAGGTCAGCCTGTGGAATTCTATCTGCGAACTGTTGAGGTCAAACTATTGCTAGTTTCAAAAGGAAATTGGATATGGTGTTTCGGACTAAAGAGAACAAAGACGGTGGGTAGAAACAGTGTGAGTTCAATGATCAGCCATGATCATGTTGAAAGCTGGAACAGGCTCCAAGTCCTTACTCCTATTCTTCGATGTTTCTATGAACCAAAGGAGACAAGATTGACTGGAATGACCCCATGGGTGAGGACTTCATGGTTTTTAAAATTCATTTGTGAGATCTAAAGATCGCTGTCTAGTCCAGCTTTATTGGCTGCCATTAGTTGCCCCATGGGAAGGTGGTGTTGAGCTGCATTCTTGAACAACTCTAGTCCTTGTGCTGACAGTTGACCCACAATCATTAGAATCCCTCCCGTGTGGAAACAGGTCATTTGACCCACCAAGTCCATAATGACTCCAAAAAGCACTCCACCAGACTGACCGCAGCCCCCCAACCCTATCCCTGTAACCCTGCACTTCCCATGCATAATTCACATAACGACTCATCCCTGGACACATAGGGCAATTTAGCGTAGCCAATTCACCTAATCCACACATTTTTAGTCTGTAGGAGGAACCCGGAGCACCTGGAGGAAACCCACAAAGACTTGGGAAGAATGTACAAACCCCCACACACAGTCACGTGAGACTGAATTGAACACAGATCTCTGGTGCTGTGAGGCAGCAGTGCAAACCACTGGCCACTGTGCTGCTCGTAAGGACAAGATTGTTAGGAAGGGAGGCCCAGGGTTTTGACCCAGCGACGGTGAAGGAATGGTGACGTATTTAAAGTTTGGAGGGGATCTTGTAGGGAGTGGTATTCCCATGTATCTGCTGCCCTTGTCCTTCGAGATGGAAGTAGTCATGTGTTTGGAAAGTGCTGTCTGAGGATTTTTGGCGGAATTTCTGCAGTGTACCTGGTAGATGGTACACACTGCTGCGACTAAGTTTTGGTGGTGGAGGGAGTGAATGTTTGTGGATGTCGTGCCAATCAAGTGGGCTGCTTTGTCCTGAATATTGTTGAGCTTCTTGTATTGTTGGCGCTGCACCTTTCCAGGCAAGTGGGGAATATTCCATCACACGCCTGACTTGTGTCTTAATGTGGAGAGATTCAGAAGCTCCGGTTGTCCTTAGCCTTCTGAATGATGAAAAGTCTGCCGAGTGACTACCCCTGCTGGAATTTGCCGGTCTGTTCAGTTGTTGAGGCAGTTGCACCAAGTCCTTGGAGGTGGAACATTTGTTGCCCTTTAAATTTGATGCTTCACTTCCATATGCATTCATTATGTTGCTTCCTCTCCATGTCCTGCACTGACAGGTGCAACAGTATCCCACAACATGAGCAGACGTATGCTGCATCTTTCCTCGTCCTCTGCCCCACCCAACAGCGTTCTGACAGTATTAGCCTCATACATAACTCCCCCAATTTGGATGGTCTTCCCAACGCACATTTATCCCTTAACCTCTTCCAACCCCTCTCCCCGCCATTCCCATGGGGAGTTGGTCACTTGACTAAATGATGCATTCTTTTTAACATTCAGCCAGTGAAGGAAACAGAAGATCATCATGAACCTGTCGCCCCTCGACCACACACACACTCCCATGCTGGTACAGAGTGGTGGTGAAGGAGCCATCTTTCAGAAAGAACCTTCTTCAACAACACCATGCCTGCCATCACAAGAACAGATAAATCTTGTGTATTATATACAGAAGAGGGTATTTTTCTTCTGTATGTCCTGGGGTTGACATGTTTCTGTTAACTTGTGTTTTAGTGACATTGATTATCTAATGGTTGCCCCTCTCTGCTCTAGTGCTATTAATTAGGATATTTGAAGATTACAAATTTAGTTTGTCTGCAGCATTTGTAATTTCTCTCAGATTTTCTCTCTCTCTTTCTCCCTCTGGGTGGATGACTGTCTTCCTTCACATTTAGATTCAATTTATTTCCAAGTCAGGATGGTGATTGGCTTGGAGGCGAACTTGAAGGTGGCATTTCTAATATGCTACCCTTGTTCTTCCAGACGGAAGTGGTCGTGGGTTTGTCTGAGGATCTTTAGTGAATTTCTGCATTGCATCTTGTAGATAGCATACTCTGCTGCTACTGACCGTCGTTGGTAGAGGGAATGAATATTTGTGGATGTAGTGTCAGTCAAGCTTGCTGCTTTGTCCTCGATGTTTTAAAGCTTCTTGTGTTGTTGGGGCTGCACTCATCCAGGCAAGTGGGGACTATTCCATCACACTCCTGACTTGTGCCTTGTATATGGTGGACAGGCTTTGAGGATTCAAGAGGAGAATTAATCCCTGTTGTATTCCGAACTTCTGACCTGGTCTTGCACTGTGTTTATGTGGTGAGTGCAGTTGAGTTTCTCGTCAATGATGACCCTCAGGATGTTGACAGTGGGGATTCAGTGATGGTAACACTGTAGAATGCCAAGGGGCAGTGGTTAGATTGTCTCTTATTGGTGATGGTTGTATTGTGTGACACAAATGTTATTTGCACTTGTTGGCCCAAGCCAGGTGTTGTTGCATTTGAACAAGGGCTGCTTCAGTATCTGAGGAGCTGCGAATAGTTCTGAACATTGTGCAATCATCAGTGAACATCCCCTCATTCTAAAGGGTTCAGGGTATGCCACATAATTAGACATTCAGTACTGAGAGAGTGCCTCATTTTTAGAGGGTCAACATTGAAGCAGTGCCACATCCGAAAGAGGTAAGAATTGAAGGAGTGCCGCTTGATTCCAGGACCCGTG
>NW_025976018.1:0-7635 GCF_021869965.1 Rhincodon typus | reverse complement strand
GGTGGGGTTTAGGGCCGGTGTAGCTACGGAAGAGGGATTGTTCCACGTAACCTACAAAGAGGCAGGCGTAGCTTGGGCCCATGCGCGTACCCATGGCCACCCCCTTTGTCTGTAGGAAGTGGGAGGAATTGAAAGAGAAGTTGTTGAGGGTGAGGACGAGTTTGGCTAAGCGGATGAGGGTGTCAGTGGACCGGGACTGGTCGGGCCTGCGGGACAGGATGAAGCGGAGGGCCTTTAGGCCATCTGTATGGGTTTGAATGGGGGAGCAGTCTCAAAGGGCTGAGTGGCATACTCTTGTTCCTTGTCTGTATGGGGTAAGACCATAAGAGATAGGAGCAGGAGTGGGCCCCTCGAGCCTGCTCTGCCATTCAATAAAATCATGGCTGATCTTTTCACGGTCTCAGCTCCACTGACCCGCCCGCTCACTGTAACCCTTAATTCCTTTACAGCTGGCAGTAAAGAGGTCAAAAGGGGATTTGCAAGAGGACAAAATGGGAAAGATGCAGGTCTCCTGGAAAATGGTGAGAAGGTGGTAGGGGCTACGGAAAAAAACTGGTGGGAAAAGGGGAGATGAGTTTTCGGAGTGACTTGCAAACAAAATGGTAATTTCCAACGGAATCACTCCAGCCGAGGGCTGGATGGGTGATGGGAGAACAGGACACGGTGTGGGGGTGGAACATGGGCATCAGTTTTGAATGAGCTCGGGTTTAGGGACGGTGGAAAGCGGACCAGGGCAGGACGGGAACAGTCTGATCGGAAGGAACCAATTTCCCGTCTAGTCTCTCTGAGTGAGATGACCATATGGTACCAAATTGGAGTTAATCCTGCATTTAATAGCAGCTGTGTTTCACTGCACAGAGTCATATCAGCATTCATTTTATTTTTGGTTTGCAGTGAGAAGACTCTCAGTTTGGGCTGAGCTCAAACCAGGTTTCCCAGAACGAGTGCTGCTAAAGCAGAGCAGAGATGGGAAAGGGAGGAAAAATATATAAATGCCATTTTGTATTTATAGAATTGCCACTGGTGTTCAACGCTGAAATGGTAACGGTTAGGAACACTGCAGTGACATACCACAGTCAGGAAGATGGATCACTTCAATGACAGTGTGGAGAGGCTGGAATTGATTTTTGAGAACAGGCCAGATTGGTGTAGTACACTTGAACATCTGTCTTACCATCCCTGCTGTATGTTCGGAAGCTGCACAGCATTCACAAGTTAACTAAGTCCTGTGGAAATTAAAGGGGCAGACAGCTCTGATTCTGTTAGCTCTGAGGAAGCTGCAGGCGACTTGGAAATATATTTGGTAAAGGGAGTCTCTCCTGGGGTGGCATGGTGGCTCAGTGGTTAGCACTGCTGCCTCACAGCGCCAGGGACCTGGGTTCGATTCCACCCTTGGGTAACTGTCTGTGTGGAGTTTGCACATTCTCCCTGTGTCTGTGTGGGTTTTGTCTGGGTGCTCCGATTTCCTCCCACAGTCCAAAGATGTGCAGGTTAGGTGCATTGGCCATGGGAAATATGGGGACAGGGGACAGGGGAAAGGGGTAGGTGTTTGTGAGCTGATCTTTGGAGGGTCGGTGTGGCCTTGACAGGCCAAATGGCTTGCTTTCACATTTACCATGATGGGAGGATCAAGGTGGAGATAACCCCACCATAACCTTTGACCCTTTCATCCATCAAAAATCTGTCTAACTCAGTGTCCAATATATCTCAACTGCTTGCTGCAGAAGAGAATTTCAAAAGATTAATGACTGTCAGAGCCAAAGCAATAGTCTTCCTTATCTCTGTTGTAAATGGGACAGTTAAGATAGTACATCTCATTGGGAACATTGGACAAATTAGACAACTCTTTCAAAGAGATAGCACAGGCACGGTGGGCTGCACAGCACAAAAGTCCTTGTGCCTCTCTACATTAGTTGATCTAGCTTCAGGGAGATGAGTGAGTAACTACTCATATTAGGGAGCGAGATCTGGTCTTACTGTACTGACCCAACCCCTTTCAAATCTCTCTATCTAATCACACAGTCCCAAACAATAACCCTTCCAGCCCTAACACTGCAACTAGAACCATGGAATGCCTACTATGTGGAAACAGGCCATTTGGCCCAACGAGTCCACACTGACCTTCCAAACAGCATACACACAGACCCATTCCCATGGCTAATGGACTTAACCTGCACATCTTTGGACTGTGGGAGGAAACCCACGCAGACACAGGGAGAATTGTGCAAACTCCACACAGACAGTCGTCAGAGGGTGGAATCAAACCCGGGTCCCTGGCGCTGTGAGGCAGCAGTGCTAACCACTGAGCCACCAGGCTGATCTTTGGGGGAATATGGGAAGGGTCAAATCAGATGCATTCACTGGGAAATCCATTAGGCTCTGTAATTACATAATTCCATGGGTGTGCTGCTTGTGTACAGGATTGAGAAGTCACGGTCCATTAGTTTGCTGACACACATGAGTAGCTTGTGAAGAAAAGAGAGATGGAGTGAGTGAGAGAGAGAGGAAAAGAAAGAGTAATTAAGCTCAGCAGGCAACCCACACTCAATGAAATCCCACACGTGTGATAGCCATGTGAAGTTGCAGGGGGGACACTGGCATTTAATGTCCATCTGAGAGGGTGCGGGGGTCAGGGTCTCTTTTGTAGCTCTCCCCCAGCGCTACGCTGGCATTGTCAGCCTAGGTTGTGTGTGCCGACAGTGACAACACGGGCCAGCGTTTTGTCCAGGTCTTGGAATTGGCTGAGTTTGTGGGGACTAACTAATGCCATTGTCATGTTGCAAGTTTGTATGGAGACTGAGCAACACAAGGGTGAAGGAGACTATTTGGCCCATTGTGCCTGTTCTATCATTCAGTTCAATCATTGGCTAATACATAATTTAATATTACGAATGTGTCTTCTTTCTGTAACACTTAATATCCCTTTCATTTTACAAATATCTATCCATCCCAGTTTTGAAATTTCTAATTTACCACCCAGCCTTGACAATGTCATGGGGTGGGCATGGGGGAGGGGGGGTGGTCAGGAAAGAATGGTGTGAGTTCCATATTTTCATTCCCTTGGAGGGGTAGGCGATGGCCCAGTGGTATTATTGCTGGCGTGTTAATCCAGAGACCCAGGTAATGTTCTGGGGACCTGGGTTCAAATCCCGTCACGGCAGATGTTAGAATGTGATCTCAATAAAAGTCTGAAATTAAGAGTGTAATGGTGGCTATGAGTCAATTATTGTAAAACCCATCTGGTTCACTAATGTCCTTTAGGGAAGGAAACTGCCATCCTTACCCAGTCTGACCTACATGTGACTCCAGACCCACAGCAACATGGTTCACTCTTAACTGCCCTCTGGGCAATTAGGGGTGGGCAATAAATGCTGCCTAGCCAATGATGCCCACATCCCAAGAATGAATAAAAAAACAAGTGCCCAGTTTGAGGTGGTGCCTTTAACATGGAGACAGTAAAATGCTTCCCTTTCTGAAATGCTGTGAGTCCCAGGTTTCTCCTTTACACTGTAATCAGTGCGAATGGGTAATAACAGCAAGCGACTGAACAAACTTTAAGTGGAGACAGTTGTTCAAAATAAACAGGGTATTGAATCTCAACAACAGAGAACACTTAAAGGGCAAAGTGCTTTTAATGAGAATACCCATCCTGTGGTTACCCCCATCACCTTTAAGAATGCAGTGTGCCTGTCCCATTTCAGAGTTTGCATTTTAAGATTACGCTTCTGATGGCCCCTCCCATCTCCCTTGCACCCTCTTGCTTTAATACAAACTCCAGGCTGGAGTATAATGCCGGAGCTGCCCATATGTCAGCAATTACAATCACATCTGCCTCTTCATTCAGATGCTCTGAGCTGGAGTTGCTTCTCTGGAACTGGAGAGAAACAAAAACACCCTTCTGCTTCTCAGAGCCACCATGTGTGGTGGTTTATGGCACTGGGCCTGGACACCTCAGACACGCATCTGTGAAAGGAAGCAGTCACGTCTACATTATCCAGAAGAAACATTTAAAGCTGATTGCCAAGGTTGTTCCAAATGCAATGGAGCCATAGGTTCGTAAGAAGGTGTGCTTTATTTTTGGCTTCATGTAGATACATCATAAAAGCAAATTGTACTCTTCATGTCAAACGTTTCCTCCTATTATATAGGCAGTTGTCCCATCCCCAGTTCCCATCTTAATCACAATCTCATTTGAACTTCTATTGATATATTGTTGCACTGTTGTTTCTGGTTCCTCCCAGTTCCGCATATTCCCTTGCGCACCTTCCTTCAGCTATACCCTTGCACTCACTTCTTCTACATGTACCTATGTGAGGGCATGTTTCACATGGACGCTGGAATGAACTGCCAGAGGAAGTGGTAGATGCAGGAACAAACACAGAAATTGCCGGAAAAGCTCAGCAGGTCTGGCAGCATCTATGGAGAGAAATCAGAGTTAACGTTTCGGATCCAGTGACCTTCCTCACTTGACCCGATTTCTCTCCACAGATGCTGCCAGACCTGCTGAGCTTTAACGGCAATTTCTGTTTTTGTTCCTGATTTAGAGCATCTGTAGTTCTTTCAGTTTTTATTTGGTAGATGCAGATACGGTTATAACATTCAAAAGACATTTGAACAGGTAGATGGATAGGAAACATTTAGAGGAATATGGACCAAATGCAGGCAAGTGGGACTAGTTTGTATAAGGAAACCTGGTCAGCATGGATGAGTTGGACCGAAGGGTCTGTTTCCGTGCTGTATGACTCTGTGATTTGTATGTGTTTCATCCTCGTATACCCATGTACATGCACATTTCACATATATCCAAGCATTTACCTCATCCACATATACCCATGTGTGCACACATTCCACATTTATCCTTGTATGTGCTGCTTTTCCCATTTTCCATTCTTTTCCATTCCATTTTCCTTCTTAATTCCTCGCTGCACCTACACGCTAGCTTTTTGTGTTTCATGCACCAGATTGCCCAGATCCCTCTGCGCTGCACTTTTTTCTGGAGTCTCTCTCCATTTAAGTAACGATCTAGCCTTACAATTGTTCCTACCCACGTGCAACTTTTGAGTCTGAGAGGGTTCCGCGATTTCAGCCCTGTGCCCCCGCCACCCCATCGTTTGGGTTGTTCAATTAATCCAGGTAACTCAGAGTGAGTACCAAGCGCTGGGCCTCTGCCGACATCCCAGGATCGAATATCAACTATCGGCACGGCAGTGACATTTTGCACAGAGTGAAGAGGTTCACTTAACACGGTAAGAAATATCGCTGCCATGGATCTGTTTGAATAGCAGAGCTGCCCTGAGAGATCTGTATAAAATTGGAAACAAGAAAAACATTTATGTTGAAAATTGCTTCCTCCTAGCTTCTGGGGTTGTCAGCTAAAATCACCAATAAAATGGAAATGCAAATCAATACAGAGCTTTTGAGCTCCTCTTTGACCAAGCCCCAGGAGGCTAGTCTAATATATTAGAAATGTCAAAGCAGTTGTATTGTCCCTGCAATGTCTGGTGCCATCTTCACAATTCTCATCAGTTTTCTCTTATCCTTTCCCCCCAACACTCCCTTACTCTTTTGAAGCTCAGTGGTGTATTCCAGGCAATGAGCTTCCTTCTATATGTAGCACTGTGACTTAAGAGTGTGTTGGCTGCGGTAAAGGAGAAGGGGCGCCGGTGTTGGGAAGAGCGCAGAAATCCCGAAGAAACTGGGACATGCGCGAGGATACTGTGAAAGTAAAAGGGTACTGCAGTTTTTCCTCATTGACTACATGGTACATGAGGCTGCAGTAGTCTGATAGATGGACTGTGTTATTGAGCGCTAACGCAGCGCATTGATTTTTTTTTAAGAAACACGATTTCAGCCCTTTGTGTCTGGAATGCACCAGCATCTATTTCATGCTGAAGGAAGTATTGATTGCCGACGGCTACTTACAACCGGTTTGAAATGTTTCTTTTCCCACCTCCCCCACTGCCCCCAAAACACACCGCCCCACCCACCAGCCCCTAAAGCTTCAATCACCTGCGACGGGCCATTTCTACACCACTTCATTAACCGTTTGGTGGCTGAAGTTGAGTTGAGGGCTCAGTCTAAGAGGGTCCCTCCTCTGTCACCACTGTCGCTCAGCGGTATGTTGTGAAGTAGGGAGAAGCTAGTGCTGTTCCGACAAAGTCGCCCTTTCCCCACTGGCCCCCTCCTTGATAAACCTGCTGCCTGAGGAAGAGGGTGTTTGAGGACAACCGCATCAGATCCCACACCAAGCTCAAGGCGTACAGAGCCATGTTGGTTCCCGTCCTCCTATATAGCCCTGAGATGTGGGCTGTCTGCAGCAGAAACCTCAAGGTACTGGAACAGTACCCCACCAATGTTGACTGTGCAAGATCCTGTGAATCCACTGGGAAGAAGGATGCACCAATACAGCATCCTTGACCAGGTCTATGTCCCCAGCATTGAGGCACTGACCCCCCCCCGATTGGCTACAATGGGCTGGGCATGTCCTCCACATGACACCGAGCGGTGCCCTACTCCCAGCTCCGAAACGGCAGGTAGGCCCCAGGTGGGCAGGGGAAGCGTTTCAGCGATACCCTCCAATCCTCACTGGGGAGGTGCGGCATTCCCACCGGACACCTGGGAATCACTGGCCCTAAGCAGAGGAGGAGGAGCATTTGGGAAGGCGTTGTACACCTTGGGACTTGCCGTCGGGAAAAACCGGGAGCCGGGCAAAAAAAACAAACAGCGGAAGGAGCGCACAGCCGCACCAATGCCCTACCCAACCCCTCCCCACAACCGCCTTCTGCCTCCCCCCCCTCCCAGTGCCACAGAGACTGTGGAAAGCCCCCTCCGTCTGTACAGCCACTTATGGACTCCCCCCGAGAGTGGGAGAGAGTCACCCTCGTCTGAGAGGGACCGCCGATGACGATGCTGAAATAACATCTCTGAATGGGTTGATCAGAGAACATATTGAAATATATTGCCCACCCCTCCTTGACGTTCCCAAGAGCTTTGGAGCCACTAATGTCCCTTTGGAAGTGAGTCCCCTCAGCGCTGTAGGAAGCATTGTAGCAGAGGGGCATAAAGGAGCAGAGAATTGCAGAAAGGAAACTGAGAATGTAAGGTCTTTCATGGTACTGAAGCTGAAACCACCTCAGCGGTTGCCCAGTGACGAATGAGCATAAAACTTGTATTTATATAGCGCCTCTTGAAGGAGAGCAGGGGAGTTCTCCTGCTATCTCGGAATGTCCTTCAAGCAACGTCTCCCCCCAGCTTCCCCCAGAAAGACAGCTGATCGAGATATCATCCCACTATTCCTTGTGGAATTCTGCTGTGTGCAATTTGGCTCGTGGTTTGCTGGACAATCACAAAGGTCACAATTCAACACTGTGCTGCAAAGATCAGTGTGATATATATGAAGTTACTGCAGTTTCAGTCGCTTATTCCATTTTTGTCCAGATTTATTCAAGTAGACTCTTGTGGACTGTTTTCTGCAGTGCGCTGTTTTGGGCAGCACAGTGGCTCAGTGGTTAGCACTGCAGCCTCACAGCGCCAGGGACCTGGGTTCAATTCCAGTGTCAAGATGTGTGGAGTTTGTACATTCTCCCTGTTTCCTCCGGGTGCTCCATTTCCTCCCACAGTCCAAAGCTTTGCAGG
>NW_025976017.1:0-7635 GCF_021869965.1 Rhincodon typus | reverse complement strand
GGGAGATGTGGGAGACACGGTTGAGGGCGTTCTCGACCACCGAGGAGGGGAAGTTACGATCCTTGAAAAACGAGGACAACTGAGATGTACGGGAGTGGAATGCCTCATCCTGGGAGCAGATGCGGCGGAGACGAAGGAATTGGGAATAGGGGATAGCATTTTTGCAGGAAGGTGGGTAGGAGGAGGAGTATTCTAGGTAGCTGTGGGAGTCGGTGGGCTTGAAATGAATATCCGTTTCTAGGTGGTTGCCCGATATGGAGACAGAGAGGTCCAGGAAGGGGAGAGAGGTGTTAGAGATGGTCCAGGTAAACTTAAGGTTTGCTCTGACTGAGTGAACCCTACGCAGCCCGGTGTCTGTTTGCTCTGACTGTGAGCACCCTACGCAGCCCGATGTCTGTTTGCTCTGACTGTGAGCACCCTACACAGCCCGAACCCTGTTTACACTGACTGTGAGCACTCCACGCAGCCCCGACCCTGGACCTGCTCCTGACGACACCGTGCGTCATGACGCTGAACACGCTGTGCGTGCGTAAGCGAAGGCCAAGAGCACGTCGCCAAGATGGCGGTGGGGGCCAGCCATTGGTTGCTGTTACGCTATCGGGCGCCATTCCCACTGGCCGAGTTCCTCCCGCCGGACCGAACCGCCCGGAGGCCGCTCTGGGGGCTTCAGCAGGCGGAAAAACACCGACTTTACCTCAGGAAATTATCGGCCGGAGCGAGCTGCTGGGGGTTAGCCGGAGGGGGAGGCATTTCGTCGGCCGTCGTTGTTCCTTCGACGTGCCCATGGGGACCTGAGGCGGAGGGAGGTAATTCTCGGCCGGATTGTCTCCTTGGCGACGGCCAGGGAGATCGTGGCGTTATTGAGCGATTCCCACCCCCCCCCAACTCCTCACTTTTTTTAAAAAAATAAGCACTTTTTATTCCAGGGGGTGGGGAAAAACCACGACCGCTGGGGAAAAAAAATCCCTTGTGTGTTCGTCAACAGCCATCTTTCCATGACATGAAGTGTAAGTAGACAAAAACCCAACTGTATCTTTCTGTATTACATTGCTGCTGCTTCACTTAAGAACATTGTTTCCTATACATTTCAACTTATTTCTCTTCCACTTCCCCCTCCCTGATAAAGTGAAGTTGCAAACTCGGCAAAAGATTGGGGAAGATTTAAATAGTTTCACTTGTTTAGTTTGTCCTTTTTAAAAAGTCTCTCCTACTTTTGTGTATACATTTACATATATGCATATAATATTATGTACTTATAACGTGGTTTTGTCCTTGAAACACAGTCCAGCGTGTCTTTGTCCTCGCCGCTTTTCATTATTTATGCTAATTCTTGGTGTTTGGTTGGAACCTGGACTCCTGACATTGCAGCTAAAGTTTGGTTTGAATGCACCAAATTCTGATTTTTTTTTTGGAAGTGTTTGCCAGAGTTGGAATTATCGTTGTTTTATCTGAAAGCGGCTTTAAACGTTAACAGCGCGTCAAATTTAGACAACTCTTCTCTTATTGACCTATCCAAAGTGTTATAATCTATTAAGACAGTTAAGTAAATATTCTTTTAGAAGAAAAGGAGCTATCCTCTACCCTTTCCGGACAGCCTGCTGGTCAATGAGTGTTTGTTTTTCTCTTTAGTGGGTAATTGTGTCCATCTACACTGCTACTTCCCCCTGCTGCGCACGTTGGTTTTTAAAGTTGTTCCTTTTTATTTGGAGATTTTATTTTTGACCTCTTATCTTAAGATGTTGCTGTTTAGTGTAATGTCATTGTATTGCATTATCATCCTCTGATGCTATTAGGGAGCAGACCTAGGCAACACCGCAGTGTCCTCAACCTCTGTCCTTAATGGTAGCATAATCGTCTTTACCTTGTGATAGTGAAAGCAAACCCCTAAGATTCAAGGGGCATTGTCAATGTTATTGTATCAATCCCGTTTGATAAACATACAGAATCCTCTGCTAACTCCACATTTACTTTGGTTTTTTTGAGGCTTATCTAAGCGTAAGGATCATTTGTAGAAATGGGAAAGGGAAAAATAGAATTGCTTCAGTGACTTTATTTCGCATGGAGATGTGCAAATGTCGCGGCCCTTCCCCAAAGAATCCTGTTTTGTTTTGGTCACGCCGGAGTTTTTCTTCGTGCTTAAATTGGTCATTTCAGCAGATAGGATTTAATCCAAGGTGACAAGGCAACTGTTTCCAAGGGTAGACCACTTCGGAGAAAGCCAAAGCCATGGATCTGCCACTTGACCTTTTGACAGTTAGGTGGTCGAATGAAAAGATGCACCAGCAATTAACCCAGATTATGAAGTTCGCACACAGCTCCGTGATTTACACAGTCCGTTTGAAGCAATGCACAGCGGCGCCTTTCAGTCTCGTTGCGCTGCAGATGTTGTCTTTAAGTGCAGGACTGCAAAACTAGATGAACTAAATCGATGCGATTACTGTCGTTCGGCCATCCGTCGCAAACAACGCTTGTGCTATCTATGAAAGACTGTCGATGCCTTAACAGTTTCGCACTCTCCCAAAAATAGAATGCAAAGGATTGTGGGCAGGAGTCTTGTGATTTTTTTTGCTGTATAATGTAAACCAGATGCTATGTGCGGAGGAATTGCCACGCAGCCCAAACCGTGTACGATTAAATCATTTACGCCCACTTCGCAGGCACGGGATCTGATTACTGACTACTGATCCTAAATTGGATGTTTGTTTTGAAACAATCCGTGAACGGATTTTGGCGGCTGAGTTTTGTGAACGTTGTATAGAGCAGAAGGACAAAGATGCAGCATTGTTTTTTTCTTGTCACGGCATGCTAACCAAATATATTTGCAAAACGAATACTGGAAACAACTTTTTTGTCTGGTGTATTCGTTTACAATGACATCTAAGGCGTGGTCCTACAAAGTAGTGTTGTATACATTGAACAATATATTCAAATGGTTTTTCAACGCAAGATATCAAGCCTTTCTAGAGCTACGTTATATGTTGTTTAAAAAATGACAGTCATGTGCACTTCAAGTCAATTACACACAATGAATTCAAAGTTAACTTACCCTTTTACATACGGGAACCGCAGTTAGTGGCATTCAGCTGTTGGGTTGCTGTAATGTTTGAAGATAAACTTAATCTCATTGCAAAAAGATTGTGTAATGGGCTATTATTTCAGTGTCTTTATATTTTGGTATGTATAAACTCATTAACAAAATGACCTTGAATTGCACTGATTCCTTATTTCAATGAAACATTCTTTTTAAAATATGACATTTAATTATGCAAATCAAATGTATTTAGGGTTCAACAGGATATGGTACTATAATGATACATTGTATAAATTCTGGTTGCATAGGGAATGTTACAGATGGGGAAAAAAGTTGTATTCAGTGAGATGAATTCTTTTTACAAAGTTTTTCAACAACTTAAGGCCTGATCATATTACTCCATAACAATAATTGGCTCTGCACTGAATGGTGAAATACTCTAATTGTGTTTTAAATTGATCTAATAAATGTGCATTAAGTACAATTAAGCTCCAAAGATTGACTGATTCACATGGAGAGATTAGTTATTTCCACATACTTATCCTTAATGTAACTTGCTTCCTATGACATAATCCAACCTCTCGAATTTCAAACTGTTTGCATACAAATTGCAATGAAAAGAGGGAATAAAAGAGCAATGATCTCAATTAGTTACATGAATTGATACAGTAATTGGATGGTAACAAGCAGCAAGGTGTATATTCATTCAGGAGTTCATGCTAGTGATTGAACTCTTTTGGCAAAGAGAAATTAATCACGATAAAATCTGTCTAATCCTTCGTTTATGGATTAGAAAATACTTTGAGAAGACTTTCTGCATATGAGAAGCAGCATTAAATGCAAGTTTTTACTGTATCTAGCCCAAATAATCAATTGGTTAGACCAGAATTGGTTCATTTTGAATGGTTCTTAAATGTTAAACTGTGCACCTTGTGGCATCAATTTAAATTTCTCCAGTAAATAAAGCTCCACTTCCTGAACCTTTGGCTGCAAGTCTTAACACTAAGCTTCATTCTGGTTGACCTCTTTTGGATCTTCTCTATTAAGGAACCAAACTGGATACTATCTTGTTTGCAGCCACAAGTGTTGTATTTCTAACTTTGAATTGCTAGCAGAATTCAATATAATACGTGCTGTTTAGGCTTGCAATTCTAGTTGCTCTACAGCCTTTAAAATTCAGCATCTATAACTCTGACTCCTTTCTCAACCCCCAGCTATAAGGAGGTAACCCATGCATGACGTACATAAGCCTGAAATTATTCATCTTCATGTACAGCACTAACCCTTTATTTATCCACAATGATGGATATTTGTCAGATACCTAGCCTGGTATCTCTACATCAGCTTGTATCCTACTTGTTGCATTGCTTTTGAGCCTAGACACTCTGACAAGCCACCAACATTGGTTATTACATTTGAGCTTTGTTGGTTCCTTATTGCAGTTTAATTTTTATGTAATTTCTGGTATGGATCATTAGCTGTTAGATAAGAATGGATTCCTTTTTGCTCTGCATTTTGCATTTTTACCCTTGCTACTTTTTTCCCATATTGAGATTCTTGTGAAGCAATTGATAGCAAACTCTGCAGTCAGATGTGGAATAATCTTACAAAGTCAAGCACTGTGAATCCTGGAAATCTGAAATAAAAACAAGATGTTAGATATGCTGGTAACATATGTGGAGTAATCTTAGTTTGTGTTACCCAACTGCAGAAAACAGTATATTTGTTCACTGCAGCAAATTTTAAATATCAACTTGCACAGAATCAAAATATGGTTATCATACACTTTGCTGATCATGCCTGTGCCAAGGAGAAATTTTGTGCCACATCTCTGTCCTAGCTCTGTCAGACTTTGCAGATAATAATCCAATTTCCTTTAAAATGCAATTTAATCTACCTCTATCACAGTCTCAGGCAGTGCATTTGAGATCTTAATCACATGTAAAAAGATGTTTTCTCATGCCCCCTTCTGGTTCTCCAATCATCTCATTATTATGCACTGTTTCTCAGTGCTTCTACAGCTGGGATCAGTTTCTCCCCACCTAAAATAAAATGAAAAACTGTGAATGCTGGAGATCTGAAACAAAAACAGAAATTGCTGGATAAATACAGCTGGCCTAACAGCAACTATGGGAAGAAAGCAGAGTTAACATTTTGAGTCCAATAATTCTTCATCAGAACTGTTAGCATTGGCACAAATTGTATTTATGCAGAAGTGTGTGTGTTTGGGGTGGTGGGTACTCACTCGGAGGAAGAGGAGGGAACAGTTGAGTGGATAGATGAAGATGGAGCCCAGCGAGTGAAGGAGAGATGAAAGGGGTAGGTAAACAGGAGGTAGTAATATGGAGGTACTGGGGTGGACAAAGTCAGAAGTCAAATGACACCAGGTTATAGTCCAACAGGTTTGTTTGAAATCACAAGCTTTTGGAGTGTAGCCCCTTCGTGAAGTGAGAGAGAAGCACACAGGCACAGAATTTATGGACAGAGAGATGAAGAGTAGAGAGATCAAAAGATCATACAAATGGTGTGAGCGGAGTGTTGAATAATAAGTCTCTGTAGCTGATCAAAAATGTCAGACAGTGTGAGTAAAGTGTCAACAGCTGAATAAGAAGCGATGGATGACCTATAATCTGATTAAATGAGGCAGAGAGATAATTACAAAAAATTAAAAATAGGGTGGTGCTGGAGACAAACTAAATGACTGGAATAACATGATGGGTATGAGTCACATGCCAAAGGTCTAACTAAAGTAATAAGTAATCCAAAACTGTACAAACTAATTAAGGTAGAGAGATCATAACAATTGATCAAGGAGATGGTGTCAAAACGGAACAATTAGGAAGACTTTACAGATACAGAACCGTATGGTAGGGTCACATGAGGTGCGACACGAACCCAACATCACGGTTGAGGCTGTCTTCATTGTAACGGAACTTGGTATCGGTTTCTGCTCGGCAATTTTGCATTGTTGTGTATCTTGAAGTCCGCCTTGGAAGACGCTTACTTGTAGATTGAAGGCTGAATGTCCTTGACCGCTGAAGTGTTCCCTGACTAGAAGGGAACATTCCTGTCTGGCAATTGTTGCACGGTGTCCATTTATCCGTTGTCTTATTATCTGCATGGTCTCACCAATATGCCATGCTTTGGGGTATCCTTGCCTGCAGCATATGAAATGGACAACATTGGCTGAGTCACATGAGTATCTGCTGTATATGTGATGGGTGATGTTTCCATGTTGATGATCTGACATGTCTTGCAGAGGTTGCTATGGCAGGGTTGTGTGGTGTTGTGGTCGATGTTGTCTTGAGGGCTGGGTAGTTTGCTGTTCAAGTTTGGCAGTTGTTTGAAGGAGAGAATTGGAGGCGTCGGGAGGTAATGGATTGTAGAGCAGGACAGAAGGAAGCTGAATGAGATTTTATGTGCTAATAGTGTGAAAAATGGGGTAACTGAGTTGCATTCAGCTCAATGGGGTAATAGACCGAGGAATATGCAAGAATGCATGACTGTGCTAAAAGCAACCCATGTTATAACAACTTGGTGTGAAGTGAGTAAAAAATATGGAAGGATCTAAAGTTATTGAACTCAGTGTTGAATCCTAGGGTCCCCAAGCAGAAAATAAGATGTTGTTCTTCAAGCTTGCACCGAGGCTTGCTGCTTACCTACCTAATATGTCCAGACCCCTTTGATTGTGAACACCTCTGTCAAATCTTCTGTCAATCTTCTTGTCCAAGAAGAAAGACCCAGTTTCTCTAATCTAATCCTTACATCTGAAGTCTCTAATCGCTAGAACTGCTCATATAAATATTTTGTGCATCTTCATTAAAACCTTCATGTTCTGGCTTGTGCGGTGCCCAGAATTACACACATTATTTTCAGTTGTGCACATTAAGGGGGAGGCGATGGCCTAGTGGTATTACTGCTGGACTGTTAATCCAGAGACCTAGATAATGTTCTGGGGACCCCGGTTCAAATCTTGCTGTAGCAGATGGTGGAATTTGAATTCAATAAGAAAACAAATCTGGAATTAACTGTCTAATGACGACCATGAATCCATTGTTGCTTGTTAGAAAAACCACATCTGGTTCACTAATGTTGTTTAGGGAAGGAAGCTGCTACCCTTACCTCTCTGGCTTCTGGGATGGGCAGTAAATGCTGGCTTAGCTAGTGATGCCCTCATCCCATGAATGAATAAAAAAACAAAAATTGTTGTAGTTGAGGTCAAACCAGAGACTTAAGATTAATTGTGACTTCCTTGTTTTTATACACTCTGCCTTTTTATTTATAAAGCATGGGATCCAGTGCACTCATTAGCCATATTCTTGACCTGTCCTGTCATCTTCAATGGTTTGTGCACATATGCCCCAGATGTCTGTAAAATTATATTCACTTTACTTTGACTCTCACTCTTCCCAACAAAGCGTATCCCTTAATACTTGAATCAGAGATAGTCGGAACTGCAGATGCTGGAGAATCCGAGACAACAAGGTGCAAGGCGGGATGAACACAGCAGGCCAAGCAGCAGCATAGGAGCAGAAAGGCTGACGTTTCGGGCCTAGACCCTTCATCTGAAAGGAAATGTCAGCCTTTCTGCTCCTATGATGCTG
>NW_025976016.1:0-7635 GCF_021869965.1 Rhincodon typus | reverse complement strand
TAGTAGGAACTGCAGATGCTGGAGAATCTGAGATAACAAGGTGTAGAGCTGGATGAACACAGCAGGCCAAGCAGCATCAGAGGAGCAGGAAGGCTGACGTTTCAGGCCTAGACCCTTCTTCAGAAATTAAAATGACAAACTTGATAAGGGAATGAAGCGCGAATTTCCCTTTCAACACAATGTGGAGTGTCGTATCATATGTACTCTTGGCAAGTGTTTTTTTCTAAATTAACATCCTAGCCTAATGTCCTTTTATCCAATTTCGAACCCAAAATCAGGTTCCCACTGTTCTAACTCATGCAGAGGTACAATTTCACGTTAGACATTCTTCATGGAACCTAGCCTGGTTGAGTATTCAGCCAGGCAGAACAAGGATCACCACTGAACCCGATTCTGTTTTCATCCAATATCCATAGTTTAATTTTCAATTAAGACACAGTTGGACAAGCAGCAGGAAATGAGCCCTAGCTAACAAGGGCCACTGGAACCAAGTGGAGACCATGCAGTCAACAGAGATCAGTCGACTTGGCACTGACTGTCAACTGACTTGAGAAAGAAGGAATGAGTGTGGTGTGGCACCGATTCATTACACAACAGAACTTGTTCATTGACAATTCACCTGCAAATAGGAGGCAGATAAATACAAATGTTCCAGCAGACTTGTACTTGTCCTTGTACTTTATGGTCTTGCTGATCTTTTTCATTTGAATCCATAAAATTTATTTCAATAACATTTTTTTGTCCTTTCAATGTTTCTAGATTTTTCCAAAACATGTTTTAAACGTCACTTTGTACTTCTTGTCAAAGTTAAAATCTCAAAATGTTTCAAAGATATTGTTTTGGAAGTACAATATTTTGCCAACTTGAGTCTCTTAAATAAACTTATTTGAATTATCTTTTAATGTAAATTGCCGCATTTCTGAAGAAGGGTTAGGGGCGCGAAACGTCAGCTTTCCTGCTCCTCTGATGCTGGTTGGCCTGCTGTGTTCATCCAGCTCTACACCTTGTTATCTCTAAATCTCCCAAGTGTCGGATTCCACTATGGTGCTTAGTTTATTAAGAAAATTAGGATGCCCATAGGACAAGTTATGGCTGGAGAGAAAGAGCATAGGCATGAACAGAGAGACAGAGAGAGAGAGACGCGCGCGCGCGCGCGCGCACACACACACACACACACACACACACACACACACACAGTGGCTTCGATAGTGGGATAGTATAGGCAATTTACATGCCTACCAGGATCCTGAATTAATGTGCCTTCCCATCTCATACGCTTCATCCAAATTGAATGAAAGCCCTACCCTAATACTCAACAATAGAATCATACAGGACAGAACAGTCCCTTTGAGTGTGTACCACCAAAAATACAGTAAGCTTTCACTAATCCCAATTTCCAGCACTAGACCCATAGGCTCATCCAAGTGCTTTAAAGGTTTTCAAGTCTTCCACCTCAACTTCCCTCCCAGGAAGTGCATTCCAGACCTTTACCAACATCAGGGTGAAAACATTTTTCCTCAAGTTCCCTCTAAACGTTATCTTAAAATTACGCTCCCTTGTTATTGACCCAAGGGGAACAGCAGCTTTCTATCCACCCTTTCCATGCCCTTCATAGCCTTATACACCTCAAATCAGGTCCTTCCAATTTTCTCTGCTTAAATGAACCTAAGCTTATCTAGCTCTCTTTGTAGCTACAATGCTCCATCCCAGGCAACATCCTGAATCTCCCCTACATTCCATCTAGTGCAATCACATCCTTCCTATCAGGTATCAGGTACCGGAACTACACACAGTACTCCAACTGTGGCCTAGACAAAGACTTGTACTGCTCTGAATTAACCTGCCTGCTCTTATAATCTACATCTTGACTAAAGCAAGTGCCCCGCATGCCTTAACTATCCCACTAACCTGTCCTGTGGCATTCTATGTACAGCCGTCCCAACATTCCCCTGTTTCTGAGCTTCCTAGAGTTCTGCAATTCATTGAGTCCTCTCTTGTCTTGTTAAATTCCATCTGTCACAGATCTGCCCAATCCATCTGTATTCTCCTGTGGCCTAACATCATCTTCATTGTTAACCACCTGGTCAATTTTTGTGTCATCCAAAAATTTGCTTATCATCGCCCCTCCATTCTCATTTATATTGTTTATATCTAATCAGAAATAATAAGGGACATAGCACTGATTCCTATGCTATGCTGCTGGACACTAGCCTCCATTCACAATCAGCCTTTTACCACCACCCTCTGTGTCCTACCACCAAGCCAACTTTGGATTCAACTTGCCAAGGTGCCCTGGATCCCTTGTGCTTTCACCTTCTTTGTCAGACTCTCATGTGGAACTTTGTCAAAGGCCTTACTGAAATCCACATAAACTACATCAACTGCTCTACCCTCATCCACACACTTAGTCAACTCTTCAAAAGAATTCAACCAGATTTGTTCGGCATGATCTCCCTCTGATCAAGCCTTGCCTCTCCAAGTGGAGATCAAGTCTCTCCTTCAGAATTTTCTGCAACAGTTTTCCTACCACTGAAATGTGATGTACTGGTCTGTAATTCCCTGGTTTATCTCTACCATGCTACTTGAAAAGTGGATCCACTTTAACTGTCCTCAAGACCTCTGGCACCTCTGTGGCCAGAAATGAATTAAAAATTTGGATTGGGGCCCTGTGACTTTTTTCCCTTATCTCCCATAGCAGCCTGGGATACATCTCATCTGGACCTGTGGATTTGTCTACTTTAAACCTGCAAAAAACACAATACTTCCTCACTCCCTTCATCAAACTACTCAAGAACCTCACAGTCCGTCATCTTCTTGAATTCTACACCTACATCCTCCTTTGCCAGTGTAAAAGACAGATATGAAGTACTCATTTAACACTAACAATGTCCTCTGGTTCCATGCACAATTTCCCTCTTCATCTCTAATGAGCTGTACCCTTTCCCTGGTTATTCTCTTCCCTTTGATATACATGTAGAATACTGTCATTCTCCTTAATCTAACCTGCAAGTATTTTTTCATGCTCTCCAAATTACTTTCATACGTTTCTCCTCAAAATACTGTAAGTTTAAGCAGACAACTTACCCTATCACATTAATGCTGATGAATATATGCAGAAGTTGAAAATAATTAAAACACTTTTCCTAAGTAACTTGGAATAGAAAATATTTTATATTGATTAATTTGACAGTCTGGGTCCAGTACGGCATCCAGAATTTTCATCAGGGGTCAATGTAGTTGAATTTTCAAATCTCAAGTACAGGTCCCCAAGCCTTGTCACATTTCTGAAAGGAGCTCCCAACGAAATATTTTAAGTTGCATATTAACTTCGAGGTGAACCAAGACGTGAGATGGTGTGTCTGAACTGTGAGACTGAACTATCATCAAGGCCACAGAGAAAATAAGCTCTCTTGTACAACACGTCCCAAATGCATGGAAACACATCACAGTTGACCCAATTACATCTCTATAATATCAGTTGCTAAACTCAGGAGCTCTCTTATGATAAATGAGGATCAGAAGTTAATCTTCAGTTTGAGGTCATTGTCTTTAATACAGGCACCATGGACATTGGTTGGGTGGTGGGGAGAAGACTTTAGAAGGAACAACTAGAAGCTAGTTCAGAGGTGTTTAACTAATGCTTTGGAGGAGGAAAAAGAAGTGGAGGTAATTCTACATCACGAGTTAAACTGATTAGATATACAATGGCAGACCATATGGAGGGAGCAGGGATGGGGGACATGGAGGACAAACAGAGGTGGCCTGTTGGAGGGACTCGGGGGAAGGGATGGTTGTAGAAATGAAACAATGCTGAGTCATGTGAAACATTTAAACAAGGGCGACATTTCCAACCTTTGGGTCTTACGTGGAAACAGTGCAAGCACACAAGAATAGTGGAGGCACATGAGAAGTACTTGACAGAAGGATGCAGACATTTGGAGAGCTATTATTAGAGAAGAATTTGAGGAAGTAAAAATATGTGTTATACCAGGAGGAAACAGAGATTTGGAGAGAGTGAAGATTTTCTTTGGACTAATAGATCAAATGCGTAGGTGAGGCAGTGGTTGAGTTGAGTAAATCAACAGCTGCTGAGAAAATGTGCCCATAAAAAGGACTACATGTTGAAAATTAGGAATTTGGAACCAATCTTGGGGACAATACTTTATTTCCATCAGCCCCTCCCAGGGCAGATGTAGAAGGAACTTTCAAAAATCTAGCAGTTATGTAATCCCTTCTACCTATGAAAGATGCTTCAGTAAGATTAAAAATGAGAATAAAGAGACGTAGATACTGAAGATTACGAGTAAGCAGTTGGTTAGCACTGTTAGCACTCATGACTGTCAATAAATATTTGTAATTCCCAAACTGCTATTCTTTTATTGTGAGCAGTTGGAGTGTAACACAGAATGATGCCAATGGTGTGGCTATGGTAGTGTGTACAGGTCTGCCTCCTTGCCTTTCCCCACATGGCAGACTGATGCCCCTCAAGCTATACAACTAGTTCTCTCTCTATACACGTACATACATTTTTATATATTTATACATGTGTGTGCAGGAGTGTGTGTAAAGAGACATCTACATCCCTTTGCGGCTAATTACTTGTTCCCTTTATAAATTTAAAACTATAAAATATAACACTATTTTAAAATACATTTGACCTACTTAAATTAAAAATATAAATTTCCGAGGCATGTCAAGTGCATCAGATCAAATTGAAAGTTAATCCTCTAAAAATTTTCTTAATAGGCACAGAGATGATTCCCTTAGGAAAATCTATTTCCAAATGTATGCTGGAAAAATTAAAAGGGTGGTGAAGCCAATCACTCAATTCCTACCTTCATTTATTTGGCCGTTGCTTATCTCTCCTTCTATACATAAATTATGAATTGAAAGGGGCATGCAGGAGGAAGACAAATAGTTTAGATGAAACAGCTAATACCTACTTTCCAAAAATTATATCTTCTTCTGAAAAGCAATGAGGCCTGTATGAATGAACTGAAAACCTGAGGTCATTAGGACTCAAGAAAAGCTGCAGTTACTCGTTTCACTAATTTTTTGAAATGTAGTTTTAAAAGAAAAACTGCTCAGACATTAATAGTATGAATTGTAAAGTTGTATAAAACCCTTTGATATTTTGTTCAAAGGCAAAAACACTTGATAATTTACCTTTCATCTTTGCATAAACAACATCAATATGACAGTCCACAATGTTACATGGCCTATTCAGGGAACTAACTCCAAATCAAGCATCATCTTCTCATTCCAGTACATGTGGGACCAGATCCTCCACCCAGAGAGTCAAGTCTTGAAAATCTTATGTGGTTAAAATGTGATAAGTTATGTCATGATCCTAGCTAATGATACTGGACAAGTCAGATCACAGAGTGAGACTTAGCTTGATAGATCATAGTTTTATTCTTTTTTTAATAAATATATGTGGATGCCAGTTACTGAACATTTTCACAAAAGACTGCCAAAAGAAAAATATTCACTATGTTACATTATACAAGAAATAGTTGTTCTGTTCTTAATACAAATAACAGCAAATTTCTGCATTCACTTAATGCTATTTTCCTTGGCAAATGTCGCTAACCGAGACTGTTAAACAAGCTGGTTCACGTATGACTGGACAAGTTTCCTTAAACAGCGTTGAAGGATGTCTTTCCCCACTGGCACCTCCACAGCCACTGCTTCTCGAGTTCCCTTCCAAACAACTCAGAAGTTTATCTTCCCTAGTCCTTACTGTTTTGGAGACCACTAAACTCTCTTTGACTGCACCAATTTCTGTCTGAATGAAGCTGCTTCTGACCTCATCTCTCTCTGGGTGCAAGTCAGCATACACCTTCACAATTATCTATTCAGGTAGTTTTGCTGGTAATTTAACGAAAATCACATGATTTCTTGAAACTCTTGTCTTTAGCTCACAGATTTTAAAAACAAAATGACTTTGACCCTTTCAAGACAAAAACTGATCAGACTTTCACAGAACTGGAAAATAAAACCTATTGTTCTTCCCTGTTAGAATATAAGCTCTCAAATAATCACACATTACGAACCTTCATCACAATAAACTGCACAATGCAAAACATTGGAAGACAAAATATGCCTTTCAATGGCTGTACAGCCTTCATGTTCAGTGCAAAACGCACTTTTGCCAAATGCAAAAATTCAGATACTGAAAGGGAGCAGAAGTAGCATGACGGTTATCCTAAGTTACGCTCTGCTTTCCAAAAGAAACTTGGAGATGTATTAATTATAAGGCACTTAAACTGGGCACAATAGAAAACAATTTGAGGAAGTTGGGTAGCAAAGATTGTACTTCACACACTAAATGCGATATTATGTCATACTTACTTGTCTTTTTAATCCTTTTGATTTTTGGCTTTAGCTCCCTTGGAAGTCTTCTCCAATCTAAACATCAAAAGTTATATAATTAACATGCAGGTCACTAAAATCCATAACATTTATAAATTAAGTTCCAATTAAGAAAATCTCAGTTAAAATAAAAAGCTATTTTCAGTTCATCAAAGTAGAAAATAACAGTTTTGAAGAAAATTAATTGGGCAGTTTGGGATAGCAAAAAGTAGATTGTATGAGCTATGAAGTTCCTATTTTGAAATATGGATTCTCGATATAAGATAGTGCTAGAGATTCATGCAACTATAGACTCTTTTCAGAAAAGCAAGTCTGCTACGTGCACACAGAAAGTAACAATGCATTATATTTCAAAACTACATAAACTTACACATTTAAAGTATACGAGGTGACGTTTCCACCCACCCACAACTATTGGGATGAAAATCTTGGCCTCAAAACAGAATGAATTAATCCATCCGAGAAAACATATTGGAGATTCCGTCTTGAATGTGCCTCATGCATTTTTATCCCCACACCCTTCAGTCAGAAGGACTAAAAAAGACAAGTTCCAGTCCAAACATTCAACTCATGTGGAAACGACCAATAGTATGATCTTTGCATAATTCACAAATATCTAAATTGTTGACTGCCACCTAACTTCCAAAAATGGTTTTAATATGCATGGATGCAATCAATCCAGACCAGATGTTTTCACTTCTTCAAGCTGATTATCTCCCTCCTACTTTAGTTGCCTTGATGTCCTTTTATTATCTCTTCTTCTAATATTATCCAGAGATATTTCTGGAAGGCTAGATGTTCGAAAATAATCTGTGCATCTCTGTCTAAGTAAAATTGGCTGACTTGTTTATAAACCTGAACTTCTCACAGTCTGAGGCTTTTATAAACAGCCACATCATTAAACTGGTCATATTTAAAATTTGTTGAGACCAGTGGAGAAGTGGGACTGCACCCATCCAACCACAGCCTTAGGATAGTAAATATGGAGGAAAGTAACTATTCATGTTGGAAACAATCAGCTGTTGAGAGCAATCAAATGTTACTACAGTACTACATGGCATTACTCATAAAACACATCTTTGATAAAACCAAATGAAGGTACCATTTCAGCAGTTACTTATGACATGAGAGTGAAACCTGCTTCCTCTTATTACATGAGATAACAAGATGTAGAAGCTGGCTGAACACAGCAGGCCAAGCAGCATCGTAGGAGCAGGAAGGCTGACGTTTCGGGCCTAGACCCTTCATCAGAAATGCCTT
>NW_025976015.1:0-7636 GCF_021869965.1 Rhincodon typus | reverse complement strand
CCAGGTCCATGCGATAGTACCCTGGGGGCTACCGAATCTCCCCTCCCCCTGTTTCACTCGTCTCAGTTTCAGTTTCGGAATACCCATACCCATTTCAAGCTTGGCCCTTCTTGGTGGGGTCCTCTCTCTCTCACTTTCTACTTTCCTGTCTCGACTCGGTTTCGCAGGATACCCGCAAGGGAAGGAGGCTTCCAGCCGGCAAGCAGAAGCCCGGCGATCCGATGGGGTCGCCCAGCACCTCGGGGCCCGAACGCGGTCAGACGTCGAACGCGGAAGGCGGAGAGGAGTTGTACATCTGTTCCGAGTGCGGGCGAAGCTTCAGCCAGCTGTCCGATCTGTCAGGGCATCAGTGCTGCCTGGTGGAGGGGAAGGCCCGGCAGTTCGGGGCCTCGCTGGGTTGCCAGCCCGAGGAAGGGCCGCTCCGGTGCCCCGAGTGCGGGGCCGGGTTCAGGAGAGCCCTTCGCCTGACTGAGCACCGGCGGCGGACCCACGGCGGCGAGAGGCCGTTCGCCTGCCCCAAGTGCGGGAAGGGATTCGCTCGCTCCGCTTCCCTGCTGGCGCACCAGCGGGCGCACGCCGGTAGTGGCTCGTTCGTCTGCTCGGTGTGCGGGAAAGCCTTCGCTCAGCCGTCCCACCTGCAGACCCACCAGCGGGTCCACACCGACGCCAGGCCCTTCGAGTGCCCCGACTGCGCCAGGCGCTTCAAGAGCTCCGGCGAGCTGATGCGCCACCGGAGGGTCCACACCGACGAGAGGCCATTCCGGTGCCCACACTGCGGGGCGGGCTTCCGACGGTCATCCCACCTGGCCGCCCACCAGCGGGTCCACACCGGGGAGAGGCCTTTCCAGTGCTCCGACTGCGGGAAGGAGTTCACCCACTCGTCTAACCTGCTGACCCACCAGCGTGTCCACACCGGCGAGAGGCCGTACTCCTGCTTGGTGTGCGGCAAGGGCTTCACTCGCTCCTTCAACCTGCTGACCCACCAGCGGGTCCACACCGGCGAGAGGCCCTACACCTGCTCTGTGTGCGGCAAGGGCTTCAGTCAGTCCTCCCACCTCATGAGGCACCAGCGAGCCCACCAGCAGTGACAGTCCAAAGATTGTGTGGGTTAGGGTGGATTGGCCGTGCTAAATTACCCATAGTGCCCAGGGATGTGCATGTCAGGGTGGATTGACCAGGCTAAATTACCCATAGTGCCCAGGGATGTGCGAGTTAGGGTGGATTGGCCGTGCTAAATTACCCATAGTGCCCAGGGATGTGCAGGTTCGGGTGGATTGGCGGTGCTAAATTACCCACAGTGCCCAGGGATGTGCAGGTTAGGGTGGATTGGCCATGCAGGGTTACAGGGATAGGGGAGAGGGTGGGATGATCTTTGGAGGGTCAGTGTGGACTCGATGGGCTGATTGGCCTGCTTCCATACTGCGGGGTTTCTGTGGTTCTCCAACAGTGATTGGATTCTGCTTTCATACAGAGTCAGGACTACACGATGTTAGTTGCTCATTGGATCTGCTCCTGCTGATGTGAATAAAACGTCAGCCCAATTATCAGGGCTAACATTGCGGACAAAGACATGACATATTTGAGTTTTTTATAACCTCGGACGCAAGTCAGTTCCCATTTACAGGGCTCCCCCTTCATGGGTCCCCTTTTCACTTTAGAATTATAGAACGCCCACGGCGTGGAAGCAGGCTGTTTGGCCCATCGAGTCCACGCTGACTCTCCACACAGCATCTCATTCAGACCCACGCACCCCCACCATATCCCTGTAACCCTGCATTTCCCATGCCTAACCCACCCAGCCTGCACATCCCTGGACACTACGGGACAATTTAGCATGGCCAATCCACCTTTAACCTACACACCTTTTGGACTGTGGGAGGAAACTGGAGCACCCGGAGGAAACCCACGCAGACATGGGGAGAACATGCAAACTCCACACAGACAGTCGCCCGAGGGTGGAATCGAACCCGGGTCCCTGGCGCCATGAGGTAGCAGTGCTAACCACTGAGCCACTGTGCCACCCACTTCAGAGAGGGCCGGGGGAGGTCCGAGCCTACAACAGTTCGTCGATCCAGGATGTCTGGGGCCTGTATTGGCATCGCTCCGGCTGAAGAGAAACAATGGACCAAGGAGGAAGACGTTCAGGGCCCTCTGTGTGTTCCACCATTCAGTACGATGAAGGATGGTCTGATTGTAACGCTATCTGCCCCGTCCTGCCCACTCCCCACTGCCTGGCCTGTTTCCTTAGTCTTTTCTGTGGCCCTGGTGAGGGAGCACGTGGTGACTCTGAAGGGTCTCGATGGAGTAGTTGCCGCGAGTTTGCTTCCCCTGTGGGCAACAGAACGAAATGCAGGGGGCCAGGTCTCTGGCGAAGGGGCTGGTTGGTCATTTATGAGAAATGGAAACAGGCCCTTCGGTCCAACTCGTCCATGCCGACCAGCTATCCTAAACCGAACTCGTTCCAGCGTTTGGCCCGTATCCCTCTAAATCCTCCCTATTCACGTACCCATCCTGATGCCTTTTAAATATCGTAATTGTACCAGCCTCCACCACTTCCTCTGGCAGCTTGTTCCATACACGCATCACCCTCTGCATGAAAAAGTTGCCCCTCAAGTCCTTTTCAAATCTTTCCCCTCTCACCTTAAACCTATAGTTTTGGATTACCCCCACCCTGGGGAAAAGACCTTGGCTTATTCAACTTACCTATGGCCCTCATGATTTTATAACCTTTATAAGGTCACCCCTCAGCCTCCAATGCTCCAGGGAAAATAGCCCCAGCCTATTCAGCCTCTCCATACAGCTCAAACCCTCCAACCCCGGCAACATCCTTGTAAATCTTTTCTGCACCCTTTCAAGTTTCACAACATCCTTCCTATAACAGGGAGACCAGAACTGAACGCAGTATTCCAACAGTGGCGTAACCAACGTCCTGTACAGCTGCAACATGATCTCTCAACTCCAATACTCAATGTACTGACCGATAAAGGCAAGCATACAAAACACCTTCTTCATCGCCCTGTCTACCTGCGACTCTACTTTAGGAAGATTCCCTTCGCTTTCCTTGGGAATATGTTGCTGATTTTGGTTTCTTTAGCTGCCGAGGTTATTCTCCTTCTAAACCTGAGGTGTGGTGACCCTCAGGTTAAATTATCACCACCCCTCTCTCTCTCTAATGAGACAGCAGTGCAGTGGTTCACCAGGGCTCTGATGACTGCTATTTTTTGCTCCATAATGCCAAATATTTAGGGTAATAAAAGGGGAAAGAACATCCCAGAGAAACTCGAACGGTCTGTTCTGAATTTCTATCGTGGACTGACAGTGATACTGACTTATCGACTCTTTATACAGAATATTGGTTTGCAGAGAAGAACCTTAAAACAAACAAGATGTCAAGATCGACGGAGCAATTTTTCAGAACCTAAATATCATTTTGAGGAAGATGATAAATGGTTTTAGAATGTGGTGAAAAATCACAGAGACAAACATGCACACGCTAGAATGAGGGTATTCCTGATTTGTCTGGAAAAATATGTCATTTGCAGTAGGGATCGACACTTCGGCAAAACTGTGCAGGCCCAAGGCTTCCAAACTGGAGAGGCGCCAGGAAATCTACAACGCGAAGACTGTGGGAAGGGATTCAGATTGCCCTGTTGACACACTGGGAGAGACTGCCCACTCCAAGTGTGGGAAGGGATTCACTCAGTTGTTGAGCCAGCTGAGACACCAGTGAGTTTACGATGAGAGGGACTGGATTCCACTGTTAATCACATTCCAGACTCGAACCGTGTTCGTTCAGACAGTAGGAGCTTGTTTCAGCTGATGTTAGGAAGCCCCGTAACTGGGCCCAGGTGTTTCATATTCTGTACATAGATTAAATAAATCAGTGTCTGAGTCAAACAGGGACTGTTTGTGACTGAGACAACAAGGTGCAGAGCTGGATGAACACAGCAGGCCAAGCAGCATCACAGGAGCAAAAAGGCTGACGTTTCAGGCCTAGACCCTTGACTGTTTGGGTTGTTTCTCTCCTTTGTTAATGGAAGACTTTTAGATTGTGCTACTTCAGGATGTCTCGGAGTGTGTCACGGCCAATGATGTTCTTTTGAAACACAATCACTTTTATAATGTAGAAGATGCAGCAGTCAAATTGTACACAGTAAGATCTCGCAACAGAAATATGTCATTGTGGCCACTTCGTATATTTAGGGATAAATATTGAGCAGTTCACCAGGGAGAACACCTCCCACCCCCCGCTCTTCAGAATAACATCACGGGAACTTTTTACTCCCAGCAGAGGGGACAACAGTTGATGGTTTCATCTCAAAGATGAGACCTCTGATAGAGCCGTGTTGCGTCAGAACGTGATCTTGTATTAGAGTCATATGGCACGGAAACAGACCCTTCGGTCCAACTCGTCCATGCTGACCAGATATCCTGAATTAATCTAGTCCTGTTTGCCAGCATTTGGCTCATATCCCTCTAAACCCTTCCTATTCATATACCCATCCAGATGCCTTTTAAATGTTGTAATTGTACCAACTACCACTACTTCTTCTGGCAGCTCATTACAAACGCGCAGCACTCTCTGCGTGAAAAAGTTGCCTCTCACCTTAAACCTATGCCCCTCTAGTTTTGGACTCCCGTATCTTGGGGAAAAGACGTTGGTTAATCCCTCTATCCATGCCCCTCTATTATAAACCTTCTTAAGGTCACCCTTCGGCCTCTGATGCTCTAGGGGAAAAAAAACCCCAGACTATTCAGCCACTCCCTATCGCTCAAACCCTCCAACCCTGGCAACATCCTTGTAAATCTTTTCTGAACTCTTTCACGTTTCACAACATCTTTCCTACAGCAGGGATGTGGATCTAGGTTCGAATCCACAACCTGAGATGTTATATCATAGAACCTGAGTCGGAGATGAAAATTAAACCCCCGAGCCATCATTAATCTAGATTATTTTCAGTTCTCAGATCTTACGGTCACTGTCTTAGACAAGTGTGAGATTTTAGTCCAGAAGTCATAGATTACCCAAAAGTTGGGTTGAAATCACAGATAATTGTAAAGCCTTTTTATTAAGTGCCACAAGGATCGGTGCTGGGTCCACTGCTTTTTTGCTATTTTTAGATAAATGATTTGAATGTGAGCCTAGGAAGTATGGTTAGTAATTTTGCAGATGACAAATTCGATGGTGCAGTGGACAGTGAAGAAGGTTACTTCAGGGTACAGTGGGACCTTGATCAGATGGCGTTTAACTTATATAAATGCTGCATTTTGGTAAGTCAAGTCAAGGCAGGACTTATACGCTTCAATGGTAAGGTCCTGAGGACTGTTGCCAAACAAAGAGACCTTGGAGTACAGGTTCATAGTTCCTTGAAAGTGGATTCTAAGGTAGACAGGGTGGTGAAGAAGGCGTTCAGTGTGCTTACCTCTATTGGTCAGTGCACTGAGTATAGGAGTTGGGAGGTCATGTTGCGGCTGTACAGGACATTGGTTAGGCCACTTTTGGGATACTGCGTTCATTTCTGGTCTCCCTGCTATAGGAAGGATGTTGTTAAACTTGAAAGGATTCAGAAAAGATTTACAAGGATGTTGCTAGGGTTGGAGAGTTTGACCTATAGGGACAGAGCTGAATAGGCTGGAGCTATTTTGCCTGGAGCGGAGGGGTGACTTTACAGAAGTTTATAAAATCATGAGGGGCATGGATAGAGTGAATAATCAAGGTCTTTTCCGTAGGGTAGGGGAGTCCAGAACTAGAGGGTGTAGCTTATAAGTTGAGAGGGGAAAAGATTTAAAACGGGCAACTTTTTCACACAGAGGGTGGTGCGTGTATGGACCGAGCTGCCAGAGGAAGTGGTGGAGGCTGGTACAATTACAACATTTAAAAGGCATCTAGATGGGTACGTGAATAGGAAGGGTTTAGAGGGATATGGGCCAAATGCTGGCAAATGCGACCAGATTAATTTAGGATATCTGGTCGGCATGGACGAGTTGGACTGAAGGGTCTGTTTCCATGCTGTGAAACTCTAATTCTAAGAAGGTTTGATGTGAGATATAAAGAGAAAAGACCTACTGCCTGAAACTGATGAGTACATTTCTTCTGACTGACAAGTATGCCGGTGATTAAGCCCCATTCTTCCACCAGCCACACCATTAGGATCAATATCAACAACAACAAAAACTGAAATTGCTGGAAAAGCTCAGCAGGTATGGCAGCATCTGTGGAGAGAAATCAAAGTTAACGTTTCTGGTTGAGTGACCCTTCCTCAGACCCTTCCTAGAGCATCCACAGTTTGATTGGTTTTAATGAGTATCAATATCTTATTTCATCAGCAAAATGGCCAATAAATTCTTGTTTGTCCTCCTATCCGGAATAAAGAGACTTTAATTAGGCTTCCTGAAAGAATTCAAAATTATCTGTTTAATAGAAACCAAACTTACTTTTAAAATAAACACTCGTTAACATCTAAACCATAATCCAGAATTTAACAAAAAAATCCCTTTAATCCCAAACACAGACACACCCTCACAACACAAAATGACAATCTCTGCAGAGATGGTTTTGCAAAATAAGACGCTCAAAGCGATTTTAAAAAAAAAGACAAGGGAGTAGAAGTAGGCCATTCAGCCATCGAGTCCGTACTGTGATCTGATTGTCATCTCTGCTTTCCTACCTTTTCCTCATAACCCTCCGTTCCCTTACAGATTCAAATAAGTCGATCTCAGCCCTGATTTAATGTAACGATCCAGCTTCAACGGCCCTGAGAGTCGAAACTGGTTGGAACAAACATCATCTCAGTCCTATTATACGTCGCACATAGATTTCTGTGGTCACAGGCAGTTTGGGATTTCTTGACGTATACTGACCCACTCGCCATTTCTACACTGTCCCTCCATTTTCACACCACTGTCTTGGCTCTGTTCAAAGCTGCAATACTCTAGCTGTTGGACTGATGTCAGGCATCAGATAGGTTTTGCTTTTTTTCTTAATTCATTCATGGGATAATGACTGGCCCAGCATTTATTGCCCATCAAGGCTGTTAAGAGTCAACCACATTGTGTGTGAGTCTGAAGTCATATGTAGGCCACACCAGTTAAGAACAGCAGTTTCCTTCCCTCTGTGAGATGTTTTTTTTGTTCTCCCGACAAATAAGGTACCCAGATATTTCTTGAGTGTGTGCCTTGAAGTTTCAACTGATCAGTGCTCTGGAATACTTTCACGAGGTTGCATGTGCATAATGATGCCTTTCCACATGGAAGTCAGTCAGACAGAAATGTCAGCAATGATCAATCAGCAATCTCTAATCTGAGATGTCATTCCATGGAACTTTTCAGGCTGTGAGATCTACAGATTGGAGGAATTGTTAGGATGGAAGTAACGGTTTCACAGTTTTTTTTGGAAATGAGTTTTCAGCGCAGAACTGCTAAAGTAGAAGGCTGCAAACGGAAGTCTTTTGAAAACATGACACCTCGTAACCAGAACATTAAACACCGATCAGTTGCAGTTGTTGTTTATAAGATTGTGAATGGCATGGACAGTATGAGGCTTTTTTTCCTTCTCCTCCCCCCTCCAGGGAGGAGGGGTCAATTACTAAGTGGGGGACTGGAGGGAGTATAAAAGAGATGGGAGAGGGGGAGGAGG
>NW_025976014.1:0-7637 GCF_021869965.1 Rhincodon typus | reverse complement strand
TCCCATTCCTCAGACGACATGTCCATCCTGGGCCTCCTGCAGTGCCACAACGATGCCAATCGAAGGTTGCAGGATCAGCAACTCATATTCCGCTTGGGAACCCTGCAGCCCAGTGGTATCAATGTGGACTTCACAAGCTTCAAAATCTCCCCTCCCACTACCGCATCGCAAAAACAGCACAGCTCGTCCCCGCCTCCCTAACCTGTCCTTCCTCCCACCTATCCCCTCATCCCACCTCAAGTCCCACTCCCATCTCCTACCGTCTGACCTCATCCTGCCCCCTTGACCTGTCCGTCCTTCCTGGACTGACATATCTCCTCCCTAACTCCCCACCTACACTCACCTTTACTGGTTCCATCCCCGCCTCTTTGACCTGTCTGTCTCCTCTCCACCTATCTTCTCCTCTATCCATTTTCTATTCGCCTCTCACCCTCTCCCCCTATTTATTTCAGAACCTACTTCACCTCCTCCATTTCTGAACAAGGGTCTCGGTCCGAAACGTCAGCCTTCCTGCTCCTCTGCTGCTTGGCCTGCTGTGTTCATTCAGCTCTGCACCTTATTATCTCAGATTCTCCAGCATCTGCACATCCTACTAACTCTGATAACGCAGAAAACATGTTTGATGTCCTGCAAGCTATTCAAGTCCTGGGAGACGGTTGCTGAGTGCTGATTAATATTATGTTCTTTCATAGATTCGGTTGACACGATGGTATTGTTCTGAATTTTTTAGAAAATTAACTCATACTCAGGGATAGACTCTGATGTAGACACAGGTTTGGCAACTGTGAGCAAAATAAGGCCGTGAGGATTAAAACTGTGAAAAGGCAGTAAATGGGGTGGACGGAACATTTTAATTTAGTCTCCCTTTAATAGTGAAAAGTATGACAAGATCGCAGTTTTATGAATGAATGAAATGTGGTAATAGTAAACATAGTACGCTGGTAAGTGTTCAGTAAAGTTATGAATGAATGAGAGCGCGAGAGTGGTAATACGGAGCGCTTGTGGGTGCATTGGTAAAGAGGACATTTAGTACAACAGTAAAGAAGCTTGCACTGGTAATTATTTACCAAAATTCACTGGACTCTGGGGTGGTTCCCGCAGATTGGAAAACAGCCAATCTGATGTCACTGTTTAAAAAAGGAAGTAGACACAAGGCAGGTAACTATAGGCCAGTTAGTCTAACTTCGGTTGTGGGGAAATTGCTTGAATCCATCATTAAGGAAGATAATAGCAAGACAACTGGATATAAATTGTCCCATTGGGAACACCCAGCATGGGTTCATGAAGGGTAGGTCATGTTTAACTAACTTGGTGGAATTCTTTGAGGACATTACTTGCATGGTGGGCAATGGGGAACCTGCGGATGTCGTGTATCTGGATTTCCAGAAGGCATTTGACAAGGTGCCACACAAAAGGCTGCTACATAAGATAAAGTTGCACGATATTACAGGTAACGTATTGGCATGAATAGAGGATGATTGACTCGTAGAATATAAAGAGTAGGGGTAAATGGGTGTTTTTCTGGTTGGCGGTCAGTGGTTCGTGTTGTGCCTCAGGGATCAGTGTTGGTACTGTAATTGTTTACAATTTACATAGATGATTTGGCGTTGGGGACTAAGTGTGATGTGTCAAAATTTGCAGATGACACTGAGATGAGCGGTAGAGCAAAGTGTGCAGAAGACACTGAAAGTCTGCAGAGGGATATATATTCTAAGTGAGTGGACAAAGGTCTGGCAGATGGAGTACAATGTCGATAAATGTGAGGTCATCCATTTTGGTAGGAATAACAACAAAATGGACTGTGGTTTAGATGGTAAAAAATTGCAGCATGCTGCTGTGCAGAGGGACTTCAGTGTACTTGTGCATGAATCGCTGAAAGCAGATGCAGCAGGTAATTAAAAAGGCAATTAGAATTTTGTCTGTCATTGCTGGAGGGATGGAGTTTAAAAACAGGGAGCTAATGCTACAGCTGTATAGGGTCCTGGCAAGGCCGCACCTGGGTACTGTGTGCAGTTTTGGTCTCCTTACTTTATAAGTGATATACGAGCACTCGACGGGGTGCAGAGGAGATTCACTCGATTGATTCCAGATTTGAGAGGGTTGGAATATGAGGAGAGACTGAGGAGGCTGGGATTATACTCATTGGAATTCAGAGGAATGAGGGGAGATCTCAGAGAAAACTACAATATTATGAAGGGAATAGATAAGGTGGAGGCAGGGAGGTTGTTTCCACGAGCAAGTGAAACTCGGACGAGGGAGCATAGTCTCAAAATAAAAGAAAGCAGATGTTGGACTGAGGACAGGAGGAACTTCTTCACCCAAAGGGTTGTGAATCTGTGGAATTCCCTGCCCAGTGAAGCGGTTGAAGCTACCTCGCTGAATGTTCTAAAGGCAAGGCTCGATTAAATTATGAACAGTAAAGGAATTAAGGTTTATGGTGAGCGGGCGGGAAAGTGGAGCTGAGTCTTAAAAAGATCAGCCATGATCTTATTGAATAGCGGGGCAGGCTCAAGGGGCCAGATGGCCTACTCTTGCTCTTAGTTCTTATGTGCCAATGTTATAATGTTATAGTGCCTCACAAAAACCACAGAAAAGGATATTTTAAGGTGATTGACCCTGCATAACTAAAGACGCGTGAGCCAGAGGTTCTGAGGAAGGATCACCTGAACGGAAACGTGAACTCTGTTTTTCCCCTCACAGATGCTGCCAGACTTTGTATTTTTTCCTGATTTGCAGCATCCGCAGTTCTTCCGGTTTTTACTATGTCTTTTAGTATTTATTTACAGGGCGCTCTTTATTTATAGCGAGCTCAGTCTTTTCGGGTTTATTTGTAAGGGGTCCTGTTTTACGGATAATTTACAGGTCGGCTTGATGTTGGGGTGCATTGACAGGTGGTCTGTGTTTTCGACTTTATTTAGAGGGAGCCCTCTGTTTTCCATTCGACTTCCTCGGGCATCTGTTTTAGAGGTCTTTAAAGGGGTCTGTGTATTTGAGGGTATCATTAAAGGGGGTTCTGTTTTAGGGATTATTTGAATTAAGCTCCTTGTTTTAATGATTATTGAAAGGGCTCTCTGTCTGAGGGCTTGTTTACAGGCGTCTCTGAGGGTTTATTTACTGGAGGCACAGTTTTAGGGAGGATTTGCAGGGTGCACTGTGTTTCAGGGTTTATTTACAAGGAGCTCTATAGTTGACAGTTAGTTTAGATCGGGCTCTGTCTTTTGTTGTTTCTTACTGGGGGCTCTGTTTTACATTTTACTTCCTGAGGAACCTTTCTTCGGTTTTATGTAAAGGGGTCTCTGTGCTTGAGAGTGTAGTTACAGGTAGCTGTGTTATTATTGTTTGTTTAAATGAGGCTCTGCGTCGGAGATTATTCACAGAAAGCTTTGTGTTTCAAGCTTCATTGTGTATAAACCCGAAAACACAGACATCCCTGTAAATGAAGCTCTGTGTTTTCGGGTTTATTTACAGGGGGTCATGTGCCGGAGGCTCGGTGGTTTACATTTTACTTCGTGAGGGACCTTTCTTCGGGTTTTTTTAAAGTGTCTCTGTGCTTGACAGTGTATTTACAGGGGCCGTTTTTAATCGTTTGTTTAAATGAGGCTCTGCGTCGGAGATTATTTCCAGAAGGCATTGTGTTTCAGGGTTCATTTACAGGGATGTCTGTGTTTTTGGTTGTCCATACACGATGCTGTGTGTATTTGGGATTATTTATAGTGAGCTCCGTGTTTTACAGGTTATTGAAAGGTGTCTCTGTTTTCGGGTTTGTTTGCCGGAGGCTGTTTATTTGTAGGTAGCTTTGTCTTTTTAGGATTATTTGTAAGGGGCCCTGTCTTACGGATAATTTACAGGTGGCCTAAGTGTTGGGGTGTAATTAAAGGTGCTCAGTTTTTTCGGATTTATTTAGAAGGAGGCCTATGTTTGACCTGATACTTCCTGGGCAATGTGTGTTTGAGTTCATTTAAAGGGGTCTGTGTATTTGTACAATTACAGGGGGCTCTATTGTTGAAGTTTGTTTAAATAGGACACTGTGTTTTAGGGGATATTTACAGTGAAGTCCGCGTTTTACGGGTTATTGAAAGGCGTCTCCGTGTTTGAGGGCCAGGAGTACGGCTGAAGCTGGGTTCAGTTTGGGCCTGAGGCTCTGGTTTGTGTAAGATGAGGCTAGCGTTAGGGCTGAGGGTTATGGTTTGGGTTAGGCTTTGGGCTGAAGTTAGGCTTCGGGCTTACGCGAGTGTTAGCGTTAGGGCTGAATCTAGGGTTAAGGTTCGGGATATTTCCGAGAGTAGGGAGAAAGAAAGCAGCTTTGCATAGCCAGAGCCAGAGGGAGAGCAACTGCGTATTCTACAAGAGACTCGGGATGTACTGTAAACTTAACAGGTAAAATAGTATTACAGATTCATATGATCCCATTACCAGGAGGCACTGCCACAGAACTGACCCGCTAACAATGCGGAATTTGCCTGGTCCAGACAAGTATTGAAGCACTGTCAGAGGGACAGAACTGCTGGAGAGCATTATAATCAGAGATTCAATACTGAGGTAGCGCCTCATTGTAAGAGGGTCAGAACTGAGGAAGTGCCTCACATTTATAGGGTCTGTAATGAGGTAATGCAGAAGTACCAGAGTGTACTTTGGGGTGCATTATTGTGAGACGGTCAATACTGAGGTAGTGTCTTATTCTCAAGGGGTTAGACTTGTGGGAGTGCCACACGTTTGCAGCACTGTGACAATGGCACTCCCTCATTGTCAGATAGTCAGTACTGTCAGAGCTTCAGTACTGAAGCAGTGCCTCATTGTCAAATGATCCGCACTGAGGTATTGCAGCAGTATCAGTGGGTCAGGACTGTGGGAGTGTATCAGTCATAGGGACAAGACTGAGGCTGAGCCTTATTCTAAATTCTTATTGGGGGAGTGCGACATAACTAAATGACATAATTTTTAAAAATGAGGCATCAGCTGAATGTGATCCTCTGACAGTTGTGTACTCCGTCAGTTCTGACACGACATCATAAAGGGTCAGCCTTAAGCGGATCCTCTGAGAATGAGGCATTCATAGAACCCCTACAGTGTGGAAATAGCTGTACATCTCGCCTGTACATGTTTGGACTGTGGGAGGAAACCGCAGCACACGGAAGAAACCCATGCAAACGTGGGGAGAATATGCAAACTCCACGCAGACAGTCGCCCGAGGGTGGAATCGAATCGGAGTCTGTGGCACTGTGAAACAGCAGTGCTAACAACTGAGCCACCATGCCGCTCAGGACGATAACCTTTAATTGTAAACTAATCTTTAATACTATTTGACCTGTTAATTTACAACACATCCCGAGTCTCCTGTAGAATACGCAGTTGCTCTCCCTCTGGTTCTGTCTCTGGGTATGCGAAGCTGCTTTCTTTCTCCCTGCCCCCAGAAATAATCCTACCCCAAACCTTAACCCGAGATTCAGCCCGAACGCTAACCCTTGCGTAAGCTCTGAGCTGAACCTCAGGCCAAAACCTGACCCTAACCTTCCCCTCAGGCCTAACAAAAACCATAACCCTCAGCCCCAGCGCTGACCCTAACCTCACCTCTAACGCTAGCCTCAGCCCTTCACAAAAGCCCTCAAACACCGAGCCCCCTGTAAATATACCCTCAGTAACCCCTTTCAATAACCTGTAAAACGCGGAGCTCACAGTAAATAAACCCTATAACACAGAGTCCCATTTAAACAATTTAAAAACAAAGACCCCTGTAATTATACCCTCAAATACACGGACCCCTTTAAATGAACTCGAGCACACATCACCCAGGAAGTACAAGGTAACACACAGGGCTCCCTCCAAATAAATCCGAAAATACTGATCACCTGTAATTACACCCCACACTCAGCCCACCTGTAAATTATCCGTAAGACAGGGCCCCCGACAAATAAACTTTGAAAAGATAGACGTACCTATAAATAACAGTCCCCGGTAAATAAACCCGAAGACAGAGACGCCTTTCAGGTAACTGTAAAACACAGATCACTACAAATAATCCCGAAAACACAGAGCATCGTGTACAGATGCCCTAAAACACAGACATCCCTGTCAACGAACTCTGAAACACACAGCCTCCTGTATATATTCTCCGACGCAGATTCTCATTTGAAAAAATGCAAAAAACAGAGCCCCCTGTAAATACACCCTTAAGAACAGAGACCTCTTTATATATTACCGAAGAAAGGTCCCTCAGGAAATAAAGTGTAGAAGACACAGCCCCCAGGAAGAAAGCATAAAAGACCGAGTCCCCTGTAAATAAAGTGTAAAATATAGAGCTCCCAGTAAATAAACACTGAAACGGAGCCCCCTTCAAATCCTCCCTGAAACTAAGCCTCCTGTAAATAAACTCTCAGAGGCAAACCTAAAACACAGAGCCTCCAACTAATAAAGCCTAAAGCACAAGCCCACAGGAAATCAACACTAGATAAGACAGCCCCCACGACAGCACGGCGAATTGTTCGGATTGAGACAGTACATCATAGTCTGATGCAAAGCCTCTTTGACAAAGAGTCAGTAATGGGGAGGTGCGGTGTTGTCTGGGTGAGGTAGCGCCTCATTGTAATAGGGTCAGAATTGAGGGAGCGCCTCATTGTACTCGGGTCAGGACTTAGGGAGCGCCTCATTGCACGAGGGTCAGGACTGAGGGAGCACCTCATTGTCGGCGGGTCAGGACTGAGGGAGCGCCTCATTGTCAGCGGGTCAGGACTAGGGGAGCGCCTCATTGTACTCGGGTCAGGACTCGGGGAGCGCCTCATTATACGAGGGTCAGGACTGAGGGAGCGCCTCATTGTCAGCGGGTCAGGACTGAGGTATTTGAAGGAGGGCAACGAAAGGTGTGGGTCCTTTTATGCTTTTAAAGTTAGAGAATGCCAGAAAGATTATCAACTCAAAATGATTTGCCCGGATGGGAATTACGTAATGACAGCAGAAAGTTTAGTAGCCTGATGACCGCGGCTGGCTCTTGAGATTTCACTGTTGCCGGTTTCCTCATTCTTTCATTCAATTTCATGGAAGAGCTATTTTGAGAGCAGCTTTCTTAAAGGGAACGCGGACCCTATTCAATATGTCTCGAACAGAGACGTGGTAACGCAGAAAACTTATTTGATGTCCCGCAAGATATTCAAGTCCTGGGAGACGTTTGTTGAGGGCTGATTAATATTACAAATTTTCATAGTTTCGGATGACACGATGGATGGGATCGTACTGTTCTGAATAGATTAGAAAATTAACACATACTCAGGGATTGATTCAGATGTAGACACAAGTTTGGACACTGTTAGCAATAAGGGTTCAAACTGTGAAAAGGCAGTAATGGGGTGGAAGGAACATTTTAATTTCGTCACCCTTTATTAGTGAAAAGTACGGCAAGATGGCAGTTTTATGAATGAATGTATGAAATGTGGTAATATATAAACACAGTACGCTAATGAGTGGTCAGTCAAGTTATGAATGAATGAGAGCGCGAGAGTGGTCATATGGAGCGCTTGTGGGTGCATTGGTAAAGAGGATCTTTAGTACAACAGTAAAGTGGCTTCTGATATAGTGTCACACAAAAACTACAGAAAAGGATATTTTAAGGCGATTGACCCTGTATTACTAAAGACACGCCAGCCAGT
>NW_025976013.1:0-7638 GCF_021869965.1 Rhincodon typus | reverse complement strand
CTGCCAGACCTGCTGAGCTTTTCCAGCAACTTCTGTTTTTGTTCCTGTGTTACAGCATCCGTAGTTCTTTCGATTTTTATTTAGTAAATGAGGAGAAACTGTTTCCATGAACAGGAAGGTCAAAAATCTGAGAACACAGACCAGAGGAAATTAATTTGCAAAAGGGGGGGAGTGGAGATGGGGTTGTGGGAGAGTGTTTTTTTAATGCAATAAGTTGTCATGAAGTGGAATGTTCTGCCTGACAGAATGGTGGATGTGAATTTAATCATTGCTTTCAAAAGGGAATTGGATATATATTGATGGAAATGTTTAAACATTGCAGGGCACTGGGCTAAGAACAAGGGCAGTGTGACTAAATAGGCACCTCTTTTAAAGAGTCAACAGAGTCACTGAGAACGAAATAGCCTTTGTCTGTGCGGTATGTTTGGCATGGACTGGTTGGACCAAAGGGTCCATTTCCGTGTTGTATGAGTCTATGTCATTTTGAATTTTACACCAGCTCCTGGATTATTCATTTTTCTCTCTTCCAGACTCGGGAGACAGTGGCAGGCAGTCCAAAACATAAAACACTCTTTCTCTTAAAAAAAACAAGAATGTGGAATTTTTTTTTTCCTTTAACAGTCTGAACTTTTCTATGAACAAACACGGAGAAATATCAAAACCAGCAACTAGTCAAGATCGGAAGCTTTACAAAAGACAGGGTTACAGAGCAAGTGTTTGCAGGATACAAGAAGAGGTGAGCAAATAGGCTATTCACGTCTGTGTACAAGACAACACTCTCACAGCTAACAGCTAGCACCAGAAATGTGACCCTGCTGTTTCTGCCACACTCAGCTCAGCTGGTCCAGGTCCAGAAATGGTGGCCACCGATAATGGTAATCACGACCCATCACTGCAAACTGTGTGAAAAAAGACAAGAGAAAGGGAGAGTGGGAGAGAGGGCGAAAACTTCAAGCGATCAGAACCGTGTGGACAATTTCCACGTGTAGGCCCGGCGTGTCGCACACCGAATTTGTCCAGGAGTGGCTTTGTTCACCGCTGTGTCGGATAGGAACTACGTCTGGGGGCGGGGGGGGGGAGGAGAACTCGTATGAGGGAGACAGACACTGGGATGCCCACTGCCATCTCAATCCTGCCAGGAAGTTGAGGTATTTTTTTTAACACAGGTAATGTGTTTAGCCCATCTGGTGACATTTCCCTCACGAAGACAGTCCCACTTCCTTTCGTCCCACCAAAACAAATGAATAAAAACTGAAGGTCACCCAAGTATTTGCATAGCCCACAAGGAAAGAGGTCGGATTGACTGAACACAAAATTTAGCTTGGATCAGCGGGGCCTGCAGTAAAAGAATATATTGCATTCTATTAAATGTATTGTACTGATACGCACTATTTTTCTTGATGCATTTGAATGTATGCTTTATAAATACATTTACACACATATGCAAGTTGACAATGCACTTGACTAGCAAGAGGTCAGTCAACAGAAGACTGTATGTCTAGGCTACACTGACACATAAAGAGGCAGAAGGGAGGGGGAGGGGAGGGCAACTACTGGCTGACCCCCTAACACCTCCCCCAGCCCCACCCCACGGAGATGCTCTGAAATCTAGAAGGCACAGGCAGTGGATGTTTGGTTAGGCAAGGTCTCCTAGTGATGCTGGAAGGAAACGCACCATGGAAGAAACAGAGGATGCAAAAGGAAAGAAATAAACAAAAAAAAACACACACACATAATGTCAGTCAACCGTCATGACACAGGACGCGATTTCACCTGCCTGGGTTTCAAAATGGACACCGACTCACTGGAAAGATCTTTAGAAGTGGAACACTGAATGGCCGCCATTGTTGGTTTTGAAGGCTGCCTGCTCGTGCTAGGCCTCGTTCATCCAGTTAATCCTAGAAAAGGGTTGTCTCTGGCCAAATCACATCCCTCACTAAAGTGGCTTTAAGAATTGAAGAGAATGGACATGACTGATGAATATAACTCTCCGAGCGAAGAGGTGCTCATGCTACAATATGTGCCACAGTTTATAACACAGCCTTGTTAACAGTTGCTACTCCACCTATTTTGAGAAGGGCTTACCAACCAAGCAGATAATGATGGTCAGTGGCCTATCCCATGGAATACTGCTGTAAGTTGCATTCACCTTTCTTTCCCATCCAGATGCCAACTGGCTTTTCACATCAACTGGGAAGTATTGTGCCTGTCCCACCAGCCAAATACCCGAAACAAGACTTTATTCTGGGCTAAAGGTGATATTGCCTGACAATTTCAGAAAGTGACCCATTTCTTTGGTCAATATATTCTGGGTGGGGAGAGGGGAGGAAGTGTGAACACAAGCTCAGACTGATTTACCTGTGGGGTGACCAAAAGTGTGCACACCCAAAACCCTTAGACATTCATGGTTCTCATGAGTAATGGCTAGAGGCAAAACAAAGGCAACACTGAGACTAATGACCACAAACACACAATGTTAAAGGACAGCTCAAATTTGGGATGCTCAACAAAGCTAACTCTCAGCCTTTTTTTTGCTGAGTTCACCCGAAAATGTTGGGCATGATCTTCTCCTTCCCTGGAGTTGGTGAGAGAGAGTGATAATGGGGCACGTTAGACCTGGAAAGAAACTCAGGCCTTTCATGTCATCTCACTAATTATCTTCTGGGTGGGAGGTCCATGGGCAACATTCTTGACCCATCACCAATTAAAGGCCTTTAAGTGGTCAACTAATGGCCTCAACTGGCTAACTCCATGACCACCTGCCACCCCAGTTGAGTAGGAAGGGGCAGGAAGGTTGACTAGTTTGCCAGCTGAAAACTATGCCAAATGTGCCTGGTGGGTTGTCAGGGGTTGGGGGGTGGGGTGCTGCTGCAATGCCCCAGTCTGGGAGCAAACAGGTAGGTAAAGGGTTGGCCCTGGAAAACCACCCTCCTGCCCTTGCCTCTGACTCTGGCCCCTTCACCCCCAACTTGGCCACTAGATCCCCTAAGAAGTAGGCCTCAACAGCTGGACTTCAAGACCAAGAAACTGCTGAGCTCTGACTGGCCAACAGCTTTTGGGCACCAGTGTCAAGGCCCATGATTGGTCGAATGCTACACACTCACCTGTCAGCTCCGACTGAAATCATTAGGGAATTACTGTATGTGTTTCCTCAGCGATTGGGGTGGTACATTAGTTGGCATCTAACACACTTCCCCTTCCCCCAAATATAGACAAATAAAAATGGGAAAATCGAGTAACTGGGATAAATCTCCATGGATACCACAAGCTCTCTCACAGCTCTTACAAATGACCAATATGTCACAAGTGATCAACATGACTGACCAACACAGAATGTCTCACAGTATCCAAAGCACACTATTAGATTCAGGATGTTTTATCAATGGCATTAAATACTATTAACCCAGCGACCCTATACTTTGTGGTATAGGTTGTTAATAATTAGTTCAGTTAAAGGGCCTCTATCATTATGCCCCCAGAGTTAAAAGCCCAATAACTCTAATCCCCCTATGTGTTTATACCTCATAAAACATTCAGAATGATTTTCAATGTGAATGTAATGCAGGGGATCACCTTTAGATTCAGGGAGAGTTATAATCTGTGACCTGTTTGGAGAAAAACTCAAACGCAGCCTCGTGCAGACTTGGGTGTGGTTTCAAGTAAGGTTAGCCTGGCAACTAGTTATTTTAATTTTAATTTTAAATAAAATGACATGAAGCTCGTAAAGATGTAAAAGGTGGTATAACACTGAGCATTCATAAAGACACAAGCACAAGCCAATGAACTCCAACACACGCAGTCATGGTTACTTTAATCAGCCAGGTCTCAGGCTGGAAGCTCAACCACAGCCTTTCATAGTCCGCATCCTGGGATCAGATCCATCTAAGGTAAAGAGATCATTAGGTCCTGAAACAGCACCAACCTTATACTATCCATAATCATCACCATTTGGTAATATCTTAATCAAAGTGCTTGGTTGCTATCGGGAACTTAAGCCTGAGGCCTAATTTGGGGTCGTGCCTGACTGGAGGAGCTCAAGTGCTCATTCCAGGCTGATAAAGCAAATACAAATCTGCAATGAGGTCTCTCAGTCATACCGACCTTTTAAAAACAGAATTAAAGTGACCCCAGCTGTCTCACGGGACTTTGTAGATAAATTTTCAATCAAGTCAATATGGCGGCCATTAAGGAAGGCAATGTAGGGTTCAAGGGAATTCCAGGATGTACAGCCCAGGGACAGCAGCAAATAGTGGGGGGTGGGGGGAGGATGCATAAGAGACCAGAGCCACCTCAGAGAGTTCTTTTTGGGGTTGGGGAGGGTGTGAGTGCTACCAGGGTGGGGGATGTTATGGAAGTAGGACAGGTCATGAAAGGATAAGAATATTAAATCTAAGGTGTTGATGGGACTGGGAACCGGTAGATCAGCAAGGACAGGAGTTGGTGGAGAATACGATTTGGGCAGGAGAGTCTTGAATGAGCTCAAGTTTACAAAAGTGGGGCAGGATGCAAAGCCAGACAAGAGAGCTGTGGAGTAGCGGAATCTGAAGGTAATGAAGATATCAATGGGGGTTTCAGCAAGTAGATGAGCTGAAGCGAGGCCAGGGTCAAGTAGTAATAGATAAAATCTGGTAGGCCACAGGCCCTATATTGGAGAAGATACGGAGTTGAATACCCAGCTCAGGAGCACATCAGACACTTAGCTGCTGAATTTCAGCAGAAATTGGCTAAGTGATAATATTGGTGAGTTTCATGGAGCGTTTCTCTCCACAAGCCCTGACGAGTTTTCACACGCTAGCTTCCTAAACTCGCCTCTTTACCTATGCGCCACGTCTCTATGACACCCCACTCATCACCCTCTCCCAAAAGTGGTCACAACGCCTGGGACAACCCAGGATTCCCCATGTTGATGATGTCTTTAAAGGCCAGCTGAGTCAATCCTTGGCATTCCCCACACAGTTCCCATCAATCGCCCTAGCGCAATGGGGATCCGGAGATCCTAGTAGAGGCGAGGGTAGAATGTGGTCCCTATCCATGGAGCAAGCTCTGAGATGTTGGTAACTAATAGAGATGTGGAGGACTGAGCACTGAGCTAAAGTCACCAAGTATCCGCACTGACGTGCATGGTCATGAAACTGTCTAGTTTCAACGCTGACTGTGGGAGAATTTTTTTCTTTATCCATTCATAGGTTGTGGGTGTCACTGAATGGGCCAGCATTTAATGCCCATCTTCGACTGTTAAGAATCAACTGCACTGCCGTGGGTCTGGAGTCACATGTAGGCCATGTAAGGATGGCAGTTTCATTCCTTGAAGGACATTAGTGAACCAGATGGGTTTTTGAAACAATCAACATTGGTTTCATGTTTATTATTACACTCTTAATTCAAGAGAATTGAATTAATTGAATTCAAATTCAAATTCCACCATCTGTCTTGTCAGGATTCCAACCTGGGCTCTCAGAACATTACCAAGGTCTCTGGATTAATGGTCTAGTGATAATACTACTAGGCCATCACCTCCCATAATGGGAAACAGCATATCAATGAGGTAAGGTTAGGTAGTAATGAGATGTTAATACATGCTAATAGGACTGTTGTCGCTCACTAGAAGAGAATCCCGTCTCGCCATTCAACACCTGGTTGGAAAATGGGACTTCTTGATCCCAATTTTGTCATCGTGGCCCACGTTGTTTATGGTCTGGGAAAATTCTGCTGTAACCGGTCAGGCCCAGGAGACTGGCCAGGAATAAAAATGAATTTGAATGCGAGGGAACAAGGTTTGCAATGAGGCCTAGAGACATTGGTTTCAGTTGTCCCAACGTTCAACTGGAGGAAACTGATCCAAAACAGGATATCAGACATAAGAAAACACCGAAGCAATGAATGGGTCAAGAGAGGTAGAGTTGGACGTTGTTCACATATACTGGGAAGCTGATCCCATGCCTGCAGACGTTATCACAAAGGGACAATGTTTAGATGTGGATGGTAAGGACAGACTCCTGGGGAACATATATGGATAATGGAGAGGGAGTGAATGTTATTGCTGGAGGTTGGTTAAGACTGTTTTGATAGGACTGGAACTAGTTGAGTGCAATCCCACTGGATTGGACAACAAAGATTTTCAAAAGAGATGAAGGACAATTTTTCTTTTACACAGAGAGGGGTTTATGGTCGGAATGAACTTCCAGAGGAAGTGGTGGATCCAGCAATGTTTAAAAAATATTTGGGTAAGTACATGAATAAGAAATGCTTATAAGGATATGGGCCAAGGCAGGCAGGTGGGACTAGTTTAGTTTGAGATTATGGTTGGCATGGACTGGTTGGACCAAAGGGTCTGTTTCCGTGCTTTATGACTATATGACTCTATGACACAATAACGAAGGAGGAGTGTATGATTGACATGGACAAAGACAGCAGAGAGACTGCGAAGGGGTAATCTATCACGGTCACGGGTTTGGATTGTTTTGGTCCCATGGGAGGACCCTGACCCTAACCTGAACTAGACAGACTCAAATAGAGAGCTGCAGGAAATATGGGCATGGATTGGGTAAGCTACAACAAGGCCAAAGTCTTTGGGGGATGAAAGCGAGGTCGGAGATGGGCCAACAGTTTACAAGGACAGAGGGTTTAAGTTTGGACTCTTTAAAAGGATGGTGCCATTTTTTACATAACCATTCTTAGGATGTGGGCATCACTGGGATTTACAGCATTTATTACCCATCCGTGATAGTGCTGGAGAAAGTCTGGAAAACGTTGCTGTCATGCAGTGATGGTCCTCTCTGTACTGTTGATCAGGAATTACAGAAACATAACCTGTAATGATGAACGAGTAATGATACATCGCCAAGCTGAAGTGTTGTGTGACTTGGAGGGACAATTGGAGGTGTCCCCATGCATGTTTTCCATTGTCTTTTTAGGTGATAGCGTCTGTGAGTTTCAAGTGTAAAGAAAGCTTAGCAGGTTATTACAGATCATCCTGAGGACAGAGAATCATTCACAATGGCATGAGGGTCAGCACTGACAGGTGGGCGACCTGTGGTTTATTACATGTGGGGTTAGGGAAGCAGGAACTGGGCTTCCCAGAACAGATGAGCTATGGCGAGTGTGAAGAGGGATGGGAGAGAAACCAGAGAGAACTGCAAATCAGGACTATGGTAGAAATGAAGAAATAGTTAGCCTGTTAACGTAATACCCTCCAATACAAATAGCGAATCTTCGTCTATCTCAGGAGTTTTAAACTTTGGTTCACATCATCGATAAACCCATGAAATAATTTAAACACTGCAAATGGGATTTGTCAAAGAAAACATTAAGTCATTCTTTCGAAAAAAAAAATCTTCTGATTGTAATCACTCATTGATACAATGCTGAGCTTATGGAATAAAGCACCATTAATGTGCATTTGGTACAAGATTGTAGTGTGCAGAGGCTGGAGTATCGGAGTTACATCTGAAATAATGATCATTGTTCAGCATATTATTTAAATGGGAAGAGTCTGCAGATTTCTCACACCCTTGCACATGAATCACCAGAAGTTGATGTGAAGATGCAGCAAGTAATTAGGAAGGCAAATGAAATGCTGGGAGAGATAGTGGGAACTGCCAATGCTGGGGAATCGGAGATAACAAGGTGTAGACCTGG
>NW_025976012.1:0-7638 GCF_021869965.1 Rhincodon typus | reverse complement strand
ACCTCATTTTCCACTTGGGGTCCCTACAGCCCTTTGGACTCAATATCGAGTTCAATAATTTTAGGGCCTAAACTCTCCCATGTCCCAGCCCCCAACCCCACACACTAGGCCTTGTTACCACATAGCCTGCCACTACACACCCCCTGTTGTTAGTCACTAACAATCCCCGTTAACAAGTACTCACCCTCCCAGCCTGATTGTTAACAACTCCTTTGTCTGTCCAACTGTCTTTCTTTCTCCTTGGGCTCTATCCTATCGTTTACTCCCTACCCCACCCACCTCCCTATTTTCTGCATATAAACTGACGTTTTCCCAGCCACCATCAGTTCTGAGGAAGGGTCACCGGACCCGAAATGTTAACTCTGTTTTCTCCTCCACACATGCTGCCAGACCTGCTGAGCTTTTCCAACAACTTTGTTTTTGTTCCTGCTAAATGCCTTCTTGACCACCTTACCTTATGTGATAACTCTTCTGTAGTTTTGTGATAAATTGATGAGTTGCACGAAGAGAGGTGGATACCTCTAAACAGATTATTGGAGCTGCATGGTTTGGTTCCATGCTTTACTTTTTGATTTTTGTGTATTTGTGCAGACTCTGGGGACTTTGCAAAATAATGGGCAGGATTCTAGATCATGGCTAATCAGCCAGTGCAATGCCATATTCCTGTGCTATCTCCATTTCACTTGATTTTATAAAATATCTTGAAATTTATCAATCTCAATCTTAAACATGTTCAGTTTCCGAGATTCCACAGTCCTTTGTGCTGGATATTTCCAAAGATTCACCTTTCCCTATGTAAAGAAGTTCCCCCTCATTTCAGTTATAAATGGCTTGCTCCACATTCTGAGATAGCAACCCCACGTTCTAGATCCTACAGCCAGTGGAAACATTCTTTCTGAAGCCACCCTGTAGAAAGCACTTGACGAATCCTTTGAGTTTCAATGACATCATCTTTCATTTTTCTAAATCCTAGAGAACACAGGGCTATTCTCCTTATTAATCAGTTCCACTATCCCAAGGATTAATCTAATAAGCCTGTTCTATCTTCCCTTTGGCAAGTATATTCTTTCTAAGTTACGGAACAAGACAGCACAGAGTGCTCCAAGTGTGACCTCACTAGTGTTCTGTACAATTGAAGCAAGATACCTTTGCTCCTGTATTCAAATCCCCTTGTGAAGATGACCGAATGCCATTTACCTTACTAACTGCTTGCTGCACTTGCATATTATGAGAAAGGACACTTAGGTCTCTTTAGATATCAGCACTTCCCAATCGCACAACATTTCAGAAATACTCTGCCCCTCAGTTCCTCCCACCAAAGTGAATGACCTCACACATATCTATATTATACCTCATCTGCCATGTTCTTTCCCACTCTCACAGCTTGCCTAAATCCCTTTGACCCTCTTCACAACTCACGTTTTCACTTATTTCTGTAATCTTGGTCACTTCATACAAATCATTTCTATAGATTGTGAACTTCATTAATGGGATGAGGGCATCGCTGGCGAGACAGCATTTATTGTCTATCCCTAATTGCCCAGAGGGCAGTTCAGAGTCAACCACATTACTGTGGGTCTGGAGTCACATGTAGGCTAAACCAGGTAAGGATGGCAGTTTCCTTCCCAAAAAAAATTAGTGAACCAGATGGGTTTTTCTGATAATTGACAATGGATTCACAGTCATCATTAGATTTTTAATTCCAGATACTTTTATTGAATTCAAATTCCATCAGCTGCTGAGGTGGGATTTGAACCTGTTTCCCCAGAACATTATCTGGATCTCTGGATTAACAGTCCAGCGATAAAACCACTAGGCCATTGCCTCCCCAATACCACTAGGCCATCGCATCCCTAGCTGGCGTACAAGAACTAATCCTAGCAGTGGCCCAGTAATCAACCAGCCAACCTTTTCATTTCTGTCCTCTGAATTCTTCTTGTTAACCAATCCTCAATCCATGGCAATACATTACCCCCATCCCATATGTTCTAATTTTGTTTACTCACCCGTATGGGAACCATATTGAGAACCTCCTGAGAATCCAAATACACCATGTCCTCTGTGTCCCATTATCTGTCTTGTGAGACTACCTTTAAAAAAATTGCAACAGGTTTATCAAACTTGATGTCCCTTTCATAAATCCAGGTTTATTCTAACCAATCATGTTATCAGTGTCCAGTAATCTCACCCTTTATAATAGATTGTAGTAATTTCCTTGTTACTGCTGCCAGTCCAGAAGGTCTGCAGTACCCTGTTTCCTCTCTTCATATTTTCTTAAATAACGAGGTTACATTTACAACCTTCCAGTCTGCAGTCGCCATTCCAGAATCTACAGACTGCATCCACAATCTCTATAGCCACTTCTTTCAACATTTTGAACTTAGAATTTAGAATCTCTACAGTATGGAAGCAGGCCATTTGGTCCATCGTATGTGCACCAACCGTCCGAAGAGCATCCCACCCAGCCCCTCCCACTATCACTGTAACCACCATAGCCAACACACCCTGGACACTATGGGCAATATAGCATGGCCAATCCATCTAACCTGCATATCCTTGGACTGTGGGAGGAAACCGGAGCACCTGGAGGAAACCCATGCAGACGCAGGGAGAATGTGCAAACTCCACACAGACAGTTGCCCGATGATGGAATCAAACCTGGGTCCCTGGTGCTGTGAGGCAGCAGTGTTAATCATTGAGCCACGGTGCTGATATCATTGGGTCATGGGTATTTGTTAACTTCCAGTTCCTAGCCCTAACCCGAACCCTAATTTGACCAATATTACATTTTTAAGACACTAATTTCTTCCAGATCCGCTCAGTCACTTTTCTCATTTTTCCTCGTGTCTGTCTTACAGAAGAAGATGCAAAGTAATTCCTTAGCTCTTCTGCCATTTCCCCATATCCATGAATTGTCCTGTTACATTGTTTAATAGACTCACATTTGTCTTTACTGAATGTTTACTTTTTACATTGTTATGATTCCAGCTGATCTATTCAACAAGTCAGATCGCAGACAAAAATCTGGCTTGATTTGATCCTGTTTTGTTGTTTTAAAATTTTTGAAACGCAAAAATTCACTGAAACGCAAGCACTCAATTCTGCAGATTAGATTTTTGAAATGAACAAGTTTATTATGCAAAAATGTCAAGATAAAATAGTATAAACCAAACTATTTCCATATTTCACAAATTTGGAGGATTCTCAAACACACAATCCCATCTATCCCAATACCATCACTTTACAGTACTCAAATACCAGTACTCAAAGACTCAAATACCCTTTACATACTTTTGTAGACATTTACAGCACAGAAGGATGCCATTTGACCCATCATGTCCATGCCAGTCAACAAAGATCTGGTGACACCAATCTGATTTTCCAGCTCTTGGCCCATAGCCGTGGAGGCTATGGCAATGCAAGTGAATATCTAAACACTGCTTGAATGTTTTAGGAGTTTCTGTCTCAACCACCATTCTAGGCTGTGAGTTCCAGACTACTATCACGTTCTGAGTAAAAACAACTCTCCTCAACTCTCCTCTTAGCCTTCTACCTCTTACCTTAAATCTTTGCCTTCTTGTAATTCACTCATTTGTTAATGGAAAAAGTGTCTTCATATATATCTCTGCCCTTCAGAGCACTGTACAATCTATGCCCCCTCGTAATTCACCTCTTTGCTAATGGAAAAAGTATCTTCATATATATCTGTACCCTTCAGAGCACTGTACACATCTGTTAGGTTGCCTCTCAACCTTTGCTGCTCCAAAGGAAACAACTACAGCTATCAAATCTTTCTTCATAGCACAGACCCTCCAGCCCAGGCAGCATCCTGGTAAGACTCCTTTGCATAAAAACCAAAAGAACTGCAGATGCTGTAAATCAGGAACAAAAACAAATTTGCTGGAAAAGCTCAGCAGGTCTGGCAGCATCTGTGGAGGAGAAAACAGAGTTAACGTTTCGGGTCCAGTGACCTTTCCTCAGCTCTGAGGAAGGGTCACCGGACCCGAAACGTTAACTAAGACTCCTCTGCATCCTGTCTTGTACAATCATTATCCTGTAATGTGAGCAGAACTGCATGCAGATCTCCAGTTGTGACCTAACTAGAGATTTATGCAGTTACAACGTATCCTTTTTGCTCTTGCATTCTATATTTTTAATAAAGTCAACTATCCCATATGCTTTCTTAACCACATATCCACCTGACATGTTACATTCAGAGATCTATAGATATGCACACTGAGATCCTTCTGAACTTAAGTACTTGCAAGAATCCTGCCATTCATATTGTGATCCCTTGCCTTGTTAACCCTCCACAAGTGCATTACTTCACATGTTTATACGTTGAATTCCATTTGCCATTGCTCAACAATTCCCATTTCCTGTGAAAGAAACAGATTTGATGATTATTATACCGCTGTTGTGGGATCTTGCTGTACACAACCTAGCTGCCGTTTTTCCTATATTTCCATAGTGGCTACATTTCAAAAATACTTCATTGATTTTCAAGGAATTTTGGATCTTCTAAAGTCATGGTATGTGCTACATGAATGCAATCCTTTTGTCGTTAGTTAGTGTAGTATTGGAATTTATATTACCTACAGAGGATGCATCCTGCAGCACCACTCAAGAATAAGTAGAAATCTGCTGTTCTGTCAGACAGTCCCTACAACACCCCGTAGCCTCACTGCAAGCTTCCCTGCTCCAAGAGTAACATGGGAAGGCACAGATCTTTGCCCAAGGAGGAAGGCTGCCGCTCGATTGCATGTATTACTATCATAAAGTTCAAAAACACAAGAGACTCATTGGTTGTTCTTCTTCAAGGTCAGAACAAATTGAACACAGATGTTCAAAACTAGGAGGCGTTTGAATATTCTAGATAGGGCAAAACTGTTCCCACCGTTCCGTGTAGTTGTATCCTCTGGGAAACAACCCAAAATAGAATCAGTTTAATTCTCCAGTTTAAATTTTTCCCTGGCTCAGTTCTTCATCTCAGATTCTCTTGTAGGAATGGAGCTCCCAGTGACCTCTGGAAATGAACCGGACACCACAAAAATTAAGCTTTTAAACCTAACATCAAATTGGAGGCAGTCGCTGGGAATGTTTGTTCAGCCTGTGGTTTCGGCTACTCTATTATAATAGGACACTAATTTATTCCAAGTCCTGACATGCAATCATTTTCCAATCAATTCTGTGTTCTTGGGTGGTCTTGACTCTCTTCCCATCTTCCATAACATTCCTCTAAGGAGCATTCAGTGAACAGGATTTGATTTATTTCAAACTGGGGCTACTTGTCTTGCGTTTCTATTCTTAAACATTTGAAATATGTGCAGAAAGCACCAATCAAAAACTAACCTGGTGCTCATATCAACCTGCAATGTTCTGAAGGTTGCTAGTGGGGCTGATCCTGCGCGTAGGTTGGTACTGGGATCCTGATAACTGATACCGGAGGTTGCGGGTAGTACAAGGCGCCCAGTTGGTCCCTGAAATGTGTCCACATTACAGACTCTTCAATTAATGCTGGAAAGTATTCTCAAGCACAGCAATTCTTTTTTTGTCACCCACACGCCACCCTCATCTGGTAGGATCTGGATGCATCTATCATCCTGGCATTTGACCTCCAACAACGTTAATCCCACTCAAATCCTCGCAAAGGCAAACCAACCCATCACAATCAATATGACTTGTCCTGCCCCTTCCACAAACTGCACTGGCCTGATGATTCATTTGCTTGCCAGCCTTCTGATTTCTGCCTCTACTTTTGCCCATAAGGCAAATGGCACTGCGCAGGCCTTGCAAAATCAAAGAATTGCTTCCTGGTCAACATACAATGGGGCCTTGGCTCCTTTTGATAGCCCCTAGCCCTAGACCTTCCTGAAAAATTTCCGGGTATTTAATTAGTACATCACTTAGGCAGCCATTTTCTAATTGGCTCACCATTTTTCAATAGAGTTGAATCTTTTTCAGCCAATTTCACCCCATGAAGCTCGGGCCGAGACTTTTACTACAATCAGTGGTAATTGAACCAACTACTTCTCCTCAGAGACCAGAACTGAAGTTGAATCCTTAATGTATCAAGGTTCCCCGTATAGGTTCTCAGTCTAGCTGATGTCTTGCGCACAATTAAGGGTCGGGGTCCAGATTGAATTCCAGATTGGTTTTGCGATCACTTGAAACGGCCGCATTGGTATCAACCTCCTTTAGAACTGGGTGACCATTTAACCGTTTATTTTGATTGGTTTTGATTTGGTTGTTGCTGACTAATTTAACTGTTCCAAACCAGATATAAGTGGACTTGCCAGGGTGTGCTGTCTCTCGGATACTGACCTATACGTTATCTTACTAAATTTAGGTTTACTGGGATTTTTTTACAGTCTCGAGTCCGCATAATGACAGAAACTACAATGGCTTGCTGGCCCGTATCCGGAAGAAAATTTTAAACATTTGGCAGGGGCTTGGCTTTGTTTGGAGTTTTATGGTGGGCTCATCTAGAGTCCCTATGTTCAGGATATGATTTGAGTGAGACTATGCAATTACCTGCACTCATGTGGTGCTCAATTGGACTGGTGAGGATGTCCACTTCCATCGGAATACCCTGCAACTCATATGCTCCACTTGCTGCATTTTCCAATGATAAAGCCAGTTGTTGTGCCTGTTTGAAGTCCAGTTAGGCTTCAGCTCGTGAGCACTTTTGCATGGTTACATCATTAATCCCACATACCAACCAGTCCCTCAGCATCTTATTAAGGATTAAACCAAAGTCACATGTCTCTGCCAGTTGTCTTAACTTGGTCAAAAATCCTGACGCGGATTCCCCTGGTTTCCAAATTGCTGAGTGAAACCAACAGCTTCTCGGAATTACAGAAGGCTTGGAGTCTTAATATTCCTTAACTAAATCCATCAACTCTTGGTAGCTGCATCAGGGAAAGGTAGGCCCCTAATAAACAAAAAAGCTGCGGGTCCACAATCCGTCAGGAGAATTATTTGTTGCTTTTCATCTGTCCCAATGTCAATTTCCTGGAAAAAACATAGCACATTCTTTCCACATCCTGGGCCCAGACTTTTACAGCAGGTTTGAACAGGTCGAGCTTCCCAAATAACGGCATGATACAAGCAATGCTTACCCCAAATCAAAGACTCCTGTGGTGAGTGAGTTTGTTCAGAACATGCTTTTCTGTCATGGCCACTGAAATAACTCCACAGAGGCCAGTATCCTATCACCAAGTCACCCTTTATTTACCCGTGGAAAGTCCTTGACTCTGGTACAGACTCATCAGAGTCAACTGCCAGAGTGTCAGGATATCTGACACCCCTGTTTTTATATGTCAGCCAAGGCTCCCAGATGGGGGCTGTTATTCTGATCAGTCTGGAAACTCATATTCTATGAAGTCTACCCGACTCATCTCGTTACTATCACTGCACTATCCAAAGCCTCCATATTCTTCTGGTAGTGTGGCAACAAGAACTGTAGGCAATATTACAAATGTGGCCTAATGAAAATTCTACACAGCTGCAACATGACATACCAATTTTTATGAGACAACAAGGTGCAGGGCTGGATGAACACAGCAGGCCAAGCAGCATCATAGGAGCAGAGAGGCTGACGTTTCGGGCCTAGACCCTTCTGATGAAGGGTCTAGG